>NC_081555.1:119090458-119390458 GCF_963082655.1 Stomoxys calcitrans
AGACTACGAGTGTTATTCTACAGAAAATGTTGTCCCAATGTCATTTCTGCATAGAATTTTATTTCCATACCAAATTTTGTAAAAATTTTAATTCCATACAAAATTTTGTAAAAATTTTATTTTTTTATAAAATTTTGTAAAAATTTTATTTTTATATAAAATTGTTTAAAAATAGTTCTTTTGGTTGTCTATGAGTTCAAGATGAGTTATTTTTGGCTGGCATTTACACAGGGGTAACTACCAAACCAATGGTTGTCCAACTTTCATATTAGTTGACAACCGTGGGTGATTTTATTCACTAATAAAAGCACCATTTGGTTTTAAATTAAAATGTATTCAAAAATTTCATCGAAAGGTTAACCGGCGTGCAGTTTCCCTTCGCCAGCCGCCTTTTTTGACGATAATTAAAGGTATTCTAATGGAAATTTTGGGAGTGGGAAGACCCCAGAGTGGTGGTTGGTGGATTTTGGGGGAAAGTTTGGACCTCCAGAAACAAGGACTCGAAAGTGGGTATAAATTTCGTGCTCTACTTCCAAATATCTTAAGTTTGAGCCTCATATTGCATGATCGGTAAAAATGTATGTCCGATATAGGGTATTTTCGGGTGTGATGGGGTCCCCCAGACATTTATCCCGGAAAAATCTCAAATACCATTTTTTTAAACCCCATATTGCCATTGGTTTAAGGAGAGTTTATGTTCATTTGAGCCACATATGGCCATGATCGGTATATGTTTACTCTTTGGGGAGTGTTTTTGGAAAGGGGCGGTGCACCAATGCGTAGTTCCATCTTTCGATATCAGTTTCGTATTCTACTCCCAAATACCTTTATTTGAGCCCCATATTGTTATGGTCGTAAATTTATCCTCTTTGGGGGTTGCTTTTGAATAGGGGCCACCCCTCAAACACTTGGTCTCATATTTGGATATCATATTCGTATTCTACTCTCACATACCATATTACTATGGCAGGTACATGGGTATTTTGGGGGGTGTTTTGCGAAAGGAGTGGACCCTAGATTTGGATATCAGATTCGAATTCCACTAGCAAATACCTTTCATTTGAGTCCTATATTGCCATGGTCGGCAAATATGACCGATTTAGGGGTGTTTTGGGGGTTGGTATCATCCCTCCAAACACTTGGTTATCATATATTGGGTTGCCCAAAAAGTAGATGCGGATTTTCTAAAAGAAAGTAAATGCATTTTTAATAATACTTAGAATGAACTTTAATCAAATATACTTTTTTTTACACTTTTTTTCTAAAGCAAGCTAAAAGTAACAGCTGATAACTGACAGAAGAAAGAATGCAATTACAGAGTACCAAGCTGTGAAAAAATTTGTCAACGCCTACTATATGAAAAATCCGCAATTACTGGGCAACCCAATACGTTTTCTAAGCTTAAATACCTTTCATTTGAGTCCCATATTGTAGTGATTGGTCTATATACATATATTTGATAGGTTTTGGGACTGGGGCAGTTCCCCTCTGTACCCTATTCGAAATTTGGATACCAAATTTTTGTTTTTAGGTTACTATAATAGAGCACATAATATTTTGCCCATCTCCGAGATCTGGCGTTTCTGAAAATTTGGGTAAGGGGGATGAAATCAAGCTACAGTCTTTAAAAATAGAGAAATTGAGCTGAAACTTTGCACAGATTCTTTTTTTGTCCATAAGCAGGTTAAGTTCGAAGATGGACTATGTCTTGATATAGCCCCCATGTATACCGATCCGCCGATTTAGGGTCATAGGCCCATAAAAGCCACATTTTTTATCCGATTTTGCTGAAATTTGGGACAGCGAGTTGTATTAGGCCCTTCGACATCCTTCTCCAATTTGGATTCTAGCCAGTCCAGATTTGGATATAGCTGCCATATAGACCGATCTCTCGATTTAAGGCTTTGGGCCCATAAAAGGCGCATTTATTGTCCGATGTCGCCGAAAATTGGGACAGAGAGTTGTGATGGGCCCTTCGACATTCTTCTTCAATTTGGGTTAGATCGATCAAGATTTGGATATAGCTGCCATATAGACCGATCTCTCGATTTAAGGTTTTGGGGCCATAAAAGGCGCATTTATTGTTCGATTTCGCCGAAATTTGGGACAATGAGTTGTGTTAGGCTTTTTGACATCCGTGTCGTATATGGTTCAGATCGGTTTAGTTTTAGATATAGCTACTTAAAAGGTCAATATTTTGTTATACACAATTGAACAATGACTTGTTCTAATTAGTATTTGGTCCAAATCGGAACATATTTAGATATAGCTGCTATGGGGCATATGATATGCATTTTTTAATGGATTTTGACGGAAGGTGGTTTACGTATATACACGAGGCAGTGGGTATCCAAAGTTCGGCCCGGGCGAACTTAACGCCTTTTTACTTGTTATATATAAGATTTAGTCAACATTTTTTCTAAAGAATATTTTTAAAAATTTTTTTTAAAATTTTTATTCTATAGAAAACTTTCCGAAAATTGTATTTATCGAAAGAAAATGGTCAAAACCTTTTCCAAAAATATTTCGTAGAAATTTTTGCAGTAGAAAATTTTCTCAATGTTTTTTGTATAGAAAATTTTGCAACAAATTTTTCTATACAAAAGTAAGTCCAAATGTTTTCTATAGAAAATTATGTAAGATATATCTATTGGGTTGCCCAAAAAGTAATTGCGGATTTTTTAAAAGAAAGTAAATGCATTTTTAATAAAACTTAGAATGAACTTTAATCAAATATTCTTTTTTTACACTTTTTTTTCTAAAGCAAGCTAAAAGTAACAGCTGATAACTGACAGAAAAAAAGAATGCAATTACAGAGTCACAAGCTGTGAAAAAATTTGTCAACGCCGACTATATGAAAAATCCGCAATTACTTTTTGGGCAACCCAATATTTAAATGTTTTCTATAGAAAAATTGGACCAAAATTTTAAAAATTTTCCAAATTTGTGCTGTAGAAAAATTTGACAAATTTTTTTAAGCCTTTTTCTAGACAAAATTTTTTTCAGATTTTTCTATAGAAAATAATGTGAAATTTTATTTATAAAAAAAATTCTTTTTAGTGGGTTGCCCATAAAGTAATTGCGGATTTTTCATATAGTCGGCGTTACCAATTTTTTTCACAGCTTGTGACTCTGTAATTGGATTCTTTCTTCTGACAGTTATCAGGTGTTGCTTTTAGCTTGCTTTAGAAAAAAAGTGTAAAAAAAGTATATTTGATTAAAGTTCATTCTAAGTTTTATTAAAAATGCATTTACTTTCTTTTAAAAAATTCGCAATTACTTTTTGGTCAACCCAATAATATATTATTTCTATGTTTTATATGTCAATGGTTGTTTAAATAAAAACAAATAAGAGCGTGTTTAGTTCGGACGGGTCGAATCTTGTATACCCTCCACCATGGATCGTATTTGTCAAGTTCTTTGCTCGGTATCTCTTTATAAGCGAACGATGGATAAGAATTGTGAACTATTGGAGGTTATGTATCAGGTTATGTACCGATTCGGGGCATACTTTGTTTGGGTTGTTGGAGATTATAGTAGAATTCATTGTGCAAAATTTCAGCCAAATCGGACAAGAATTGCGCCCCATGGGTGCTTAAATAAAGAAATCGGTTTCTATGGCAGATATCAAGTTATAGAGCGGTTAGGTTATGGCGGTCAGGTTATGGAGCGGTCAGGTTATGGAGCGGTCAGGTTATGGAGCGGTCAGGTTATGGAGCGGTCAGGTTATGGAGCGATCATAGGAGAAGTCGCTGTGTAAAATTTTAGCCAAGTCAGACAAGAACTGCGACCTCTAGGAGCCCAAGAAGCGCAATCTGGAGATCGGTTTATATGGGTGCTACCTCAGGTTTTATAGCGATTCAGGCCGTACTTAACACATCTGTTGAACGTCATAAACGTTGTCATGGTACAAAGTTTTAGCCAAATCGGATTAGAATTGCGGCCTCCAGAAGATCAAGAAATTAAAACCCGAGATCGGTTTATATGGGAGCAATAACATAACGAGGACCTTTATGGCCCATTTGTAATCCCTACCGACCTACTCTAAGAAGAAGTATTTGTGTGAAATTTCAAGCCCTTAGCTTTGCTACTTTGAAATTTAGTGTGTTTTCGACAGACAGGCAGACGAACGGACAGACGGACGGACGGACAGACGGATGGACAGACGAACGGACAGTCGGACGGACAGACAAACGGATGAACATGACAAGGTCGACTTAAGACGTCATGACGACCCAGAATATATAAATTTTATGGGATCTTAGACCAATATGTGTGACGAACCGAATGCCGAAGCTAGTATATCCCCATCCTATGGTGGATGGTGGACTCATCAAAATGAATGTTCATAGAAATGCGTTCTATTCACAAAAAAACGTAATAAGTTTTCTCAAGTGTAGCCTAGACGGTGGTTTTCCTTCATCCATGGATGAGTATGGATGAGTATTCTCCATGCCAGGGGTCTCTCGAGCAAGGTGGCGGCAGATGCATGCAATGCCAATAACAAACTTGCCCCGCATCGCCAAAGCCATGAAAATGTCTTCAACAAAATGTGGGGAGGTGGCTGCTCCTTGACTTGGTTGAAGTGATGTGGCTGACGAAGAAGAAGATGAGATGCTGCTGCTTGGAGTGAGAAAAAGCATAAAGGTTAACAACAGCAGCAACAACTTGAGCATTAGAATGCAATAGAAGCAATGAAACAACAACAATAAGAATATGAATCCTCTAACTCAGTGACATGGATGAGGATGATGATGATGATGATGTCGACGATGACGGTGATTATGGCCATAGTTGGCTTTTGTACTGCTTCGCTGGTGTTGAGGTGAACGTTTGGATTGGATGCATGTGAGCGAATAAAGAAAAGTATCATTTTTCAATTTATTGATGATGTTCAATTTTTCTTTCGTTGCTATAGAATTCTGCCTGCTTCCACGACACCATCATCATCTTTTTATCCATTAAAGGCACCTTCCATGTGTTTGGCCCCAAACGTGCATTTTCAACAGAGAAATTATTTTTTTTTTTTCTTGCTTCTCCAAAAGATGGCAAAATAAGGTTATTAGGTTGATTAGTTTTCTTTTGTTTGGGCAAAGAAAAAAAAAAAAAACAGTTCCCCGTATGGCAAAAAATGATGACTGAGTGGGGTCATGCCACTTGTAATATTAACAAGGATCAGTCGAGTGCCAGTATGGAAAGGTTCTGCGGCAGTGCTACGATATTGCATTTTAAGGGTCATTGAATATTAAATTGGATTTTTGTGCAAATTTTGTTTTTTATTTGCCATTGATTGGCAAATTTGGGGTGACTTTAACATTAAACGAATAAAATAGTCATTAGAGATAAAAATCGTTTCGAAGAAATGCGTCATTGAAACGATGATTATATGATTTGATTTAAAGTGATTTTTGGAACTAAGGTGAAAAGTGACCGAAAATTATTTAAAATGAAAATTAAAGAGGAGCAATTACAATATTTAAAATGTTTTACAATACAGGACCGTAGACATTGATAAAATGTTTTTTCCCAAATCAAAAGTGGGCCGATAAGGACAATATGGATATCAAATGAATAGAATGCGGGAGTGGATAACGAAAATTCATGTCAAAGAATAGGGGGTCACTCCACCCCTAAAAAAACGCCCAAAATAGGCATATTAGCCAATCACGGATATATGGGACTCGGTTTGTTTGTTCCGTATAGACTGAAAAACGGCAGAACCGATTTTCTCGAAATTGTAGCATATTGTGTAGGTTGGTCTGGAAGGAAACATTGGTTATACAATTTTTCAGTATAGGAAGGGGGACGGACCCTCCCCCTTATGCCAAAAACACAACCCAAAACCAAAAGTGGACCGATCGGGACAATATAGGTATCAAATGAAAGGTATTGGAGAGTAGGATAGGAATATGGTATTAAAATTAGAGTCAAAGTACCCATCGGGCCGCCCCAACCCCAAAACTTCCCCAAACAGAGATGTTGGACTTTCATTTCAATATGGGGCTCAAATGAAAGGTATTCCGGATTAGATTTCGAATCTAGCATACAAAATCAGATCGAAGTATAGGGAGTCATGCCACCCATCAAAAACGCCATTAGACCCATTATGACTATATGATACTTGGCTGAATCGATTTTCTTAAAATTTTAATATATTGTGTACGTTTGTGTGGAATAAAACATGGGCTATATAATTTTTAGATATCGGGTGGAGGCGGACCCTCCCCTTTACCGCAAAAACGCCAACCAGGCCCAAAAAAGCCGTTATTTTCCGATGTTGCCGAAATTTGGGACAGTGAGTTAAGTTAAGACCCTCGACATACTTCTGCATTATGGCATAGATCGGTCCAGATTTGGATATAGCTGTCATACAGAACGATCGCTCGATTTAAGGTTTTGGGCCCATAAAAGGAGCATTTATTGTGCGATTTCGGCGAAATTTAGGACAGTGAGTTGTATTAGGCCCCTCGACACATTTCTGCAATACGGCCTAGATCGATCAAGATTTGAATATAGCTGCCATATAGACCGATCTCTCGATCTAAGGTTTTGGGCCCATAATAGGCGCATTCATTGTCCGATGTCGCCGAAATTTTGGACAGTGAGTTGTGTTAGGCTCCTCGAAATTTTTCTGAAGCTTAGCCTAAATCGGTCCAGATTTGGCGATAGCTGCCATATAGACCGATATCCCGATTTAAAGTCTTGGCCCCATAAAAGGCGCATTTATAATCCGATTTCACTGAAATTTGACACAGTGACTGATGTTAGGCTTTTCGACATCCATATCGTATATGGTTTAGATCGGTTTATTTTTAGATATTGCTACTTAAAAGACCAATATTTTGTTACACACAATAGAACAATGACATTTCACCGGATTTTGATGAAAGGTGGTTTACATATATATACCCGATATGGTGGGTATCCAAAGCTCGGCCAGTCCGAAAATAACCCATTTTTACTTGTTTGTTGATGGTTTGGTTATCTATATTCAAAATCATATTTCAAAGCTACCAAATGGGATACCACATTTTTAAAGATCTGTAGGTCCTCCTGTGTCTATCCCAATTTGAGGGTAAAAAATATACTCTACTTCCAAAGACCTTATATGTTATTTTTAATTACCTTTTTTGGGTAGGATAGGGGGTGGTGGATTACCATCTGACACATCCTTTCATTTGAGTACAATATATTCTCGATCGTCCTACATGACAGTTTGGTGTTGTTTTTATTGGGAGGAGAGGGTCGCTCGCCCTGACGCTAAAACCCAAAATGCAATTTATTTGAGTCCTTTATTGACGCAATGTTCATATCCTGCTGAACGGCCGTCAGATACTTGAATCCTTATATCAACATTAGATTCGAACTCTACTTACATAGACCTTTCTTTTAATTCACATATTATACCGCTCGAAATACACGTCCTATTGAAGGTTATTTAGTGGGTGGGCCGGTCCAAGACTCTATTGCAAATATGTATACCAGATTCGTAGTCAACTCCCAAAGACCTTTCATTTAATACCCATTTTGTGACGTTGGACATTCATGCCCGTTTAAGGGGTTTTGGGGTTGGGGAGGCCCCGTAGACACCTTGGACCAAATTCTTATAACAGATGTGCACTCAAGTTCCAAACACCTTTCATTTGATATATATACTGTCTCAATTGGTAAATAAGCCCTGATGGCGGGTTTTGGGGGGTGAGGAGATATAATTTTATATCAGATTCTTACTCTACTTTTAAATACCTTTCGTTTGATATCCAGATTGTCTCAATTGGCAAACATGTTCGTGCGGGGAGGCCCCTCAGACACCAAGGAACACATTTGTATGTCAGATTTGTACTCTACATTTAAATACATTTCATTTGATACCCATATTGCCCAAAGCGGTGAAATAGTCCTGTTGGTTGGTGTTTTTGGGGGTGGGGGACCCCACGATACTAAGGATGACATTTTTATGCCAAGTTCGTACTCTACTCTTAAATACCTTTCATTTGATACCCACATTGTCCTAATCGGTAAACATGTCCGTCCGGGAGGGTTTTGGGATGGGGCGTCCCCCCAGATTATTTGACCCAAAAATTTTATACCAATTTCGTGTTTTTGGGGTACCATAAGGTGGCATACAAAATTTCGCTTAAATCGGTCCACGTATCTGCGAGATCTGGCGTTTTTGAAAATTGGGGTATGGGGGAGGGTCCGCCCCACCGATTAAGCCATGTCCGTCTGTCCGTCTTAACGTCCATGTATTCTTGTAATCAAAGTGCAGGTCGTATTTGCTGTCCAATCATCATGAAATTTTGCACATATCACTCTTTAGGTCCAAGAATGGACGCAATTGATTTTGGTAAAAATCGTTTCAGATTTAGATATAGCTTCCATATATGTGAACCGCCTGATTTGCACTTAAATGGCCATAGTAATTACAATTTTCAACTGATCTGCGCAAAATTTGGCACGAATTGTTTTGTTACTGATTTTAACATACTTGCAAAATCTCATCGAAATCGGTTCAGATTTGGATATAGCTCACATATATATGTATCGCTCGATTTTCACTTAAATGGCCGTAGGAGCTACAATTTTCAACCGATCTGCACAACATTTGGCATGAATTGTTTTGTTACTGATTTTAACATACTTGCAAAAACTCATCAAAATCGGTTCAGATTTGGATATAGCTTCCATGTAAAGAAATAAAATTTCGAAAAATTTTTCTTTAATTTATTTTCTAATTAAATTTGCTTAGAATCTATTTGTCAACAAATTTTACAAAGAAATTATTTTTTATTTATAAAATTTCAGAAAAAATTTTGTGTAGTAAATTTTTTTTTAAAAAATAAAAATTTTTACAAAATTATAGAAATAATATTTTAGTTAAAGTTTCCGCAGAAAAAACTTTTTTGCATTTATTTCTATCGAAATAAATTATTGTGCATTTAGTAGGAATTATTTGCTGTACAACTAAGTTTCAATATCCCATTTAATGCAATACTCTCCACTTCATACATTTAATATCTTCCTAAAGTGTTTGACAGGTGTTAAAGCACCTTTAAGCCCATATAATTGATACACATACGAGTACACGTTTTCTTAAGCAAAGTAAATATCGCAGGGAATATACATAGTTTGAAGATAAAGTCAATCGATTAAACGTAAGTGCTACATTCGACAAATATCAACAACTTTAATTGAAAAATCAAAACGACTATTTTAATCGATAGTCCAAAGCAAATGAAAAGATAGCCTTCCAAATAAAACGATTTAGGAAACTAAATTTAACATGAACGTCGACATTTATCATTCACACATGAAGTCATAACACTAGATTACAGGAAAAAATATTAACCACCCTTAAGGATTCCGCTAAAAGTTAGCTGTGAGTTAGTTAGTTCAGTTTTTATTTGAATTATTTTAGTACAATCAGCTGATGTTATGTTAGATTCAAGTGGCAGTCTGCCTTCAGACCAACTTAGGCGTTTTTGTCCATTAAGATACCACAGGAATAGGAGAAGGATGCTTTCTAGTTCCTACCGTTGAAGCATCCAAATTGCTTTAAAAAGCCCAACATCTTGCGAATGTTCACATCCTCTAAATCAAGCAACTTCTCCAACAAATGAGAACTTCTTCTGACTGTCTGTGCGGGACACACATACAGCAGATGTTCTATAGTATCTTCTTCCTTGAAGTCATCACAGCTTCAGCAAAAGTCGTTATTTGCAAAATTCAGTCTGTCAGCATGTATTCCATGCCGCTGGAGCCAGACCCAGAGTTTTTAGTTCCCATGGAATGTGTGTTCCTAGTCTCGCAAGCTTGTTCGCTCTACAATTCCCTGGGATATCTCTGTGGCCCGCAACCAGAACAGCTGAGTTTTAATCTATTCAGCCATCCTGTGACCGTCTATGGCAGTTCTTTGATAAAAAATTATTCTTCTTTAAGATTTAATGACTGTCTGAGAAGATATTTATGCCAGTCGTCGCCATGACATTATATCTTAGCTATCCCGCCACTTCTTTAATTCCAAGGATGTCTTCGTGATACTCACTGCAGTGGTCGGGTAACCTTCTCGATATAACCAGTCCAAATTCCTTAGAGTACACCCAAAGCCCATCTGCTCGATGAGCAACGAGTCCTATGTAACTTCTTCTACCAGGGATATTGGCTTCAATGGGTTCTATCAGGAATAGTGGTATAGTACAGTACTTAGTACTATACCACTAGTACAGTACTTAGTACTATACCACTAGTACAGTACAGTACTTTTTTTTATCAAAAAAGCGGCGCAGGCAACGCGTAATCCACACTGCCTGGAACATCGGGGATTGTATGAAGGATAACACAGTGTCCGTAGGCGCCGCATGGCCAAAGAGCAATTTGTTTATCCACAAGGTTAAATTCAGTGCATCTGATCAAAATATTTTAACTGACTTGGTGGATCATGATTTCTGATATGACATGTATCTTCATCAACACCCTTGTAAAATTGATTACGATGCCCTTAATACCCAAAGACTATTGAGTACGGTGTAGAGCACGTTTTTGTTATGAAACAGGGCACAATAAGTCCTCTAACTCTCCTAAGCGCAGTAAGAGAGAACAAAGCCGTACTTTCCATTACTCCGACACAAACTAATCATCAATGCTAAGAACAACAAACATATCAACATTGCCAAACTCTTTACTTTGAATATAAATCATTGAATATGATCTCGAGCTAGAAGATCTTCGAAAAATCACGGAAAGATTTTAAACATCAAAATAAAATATCGCAAACGGACAAACTAAACTTTAAGAACAAAAGAAAAATAATTTTCTCTTTTCACAAATTTTTGAGATCATTCATTGAATGTGGCCAAGTGTCAATTCCCCAAATAGTTTGCGACAATTGCCTTGTATTAAGCAGCGATGCTTGAGTGTGCACATATCACCCCACATACACATGCACGTCTCAGACGAATCAAAAGTAGTTTCTTCCTGTGTTGTTCTCAGTGCGGCTGTGATGCACAATCAGGACATCCTTTGGATCCGGCTGAGTATTGAACAGTAGGTGGACTTTTGAAGAGCCGTCCACGAGACCACAACACCATAAAGCATTATAGGACACGCGGTTTAAACCCCCAACTTTTGCCAATGGTTCTCTTGCAGATGTATAGGGCAAGAGTGGCTTTTCTTGCCCTTTCCAAATTGCTGGATTTTCTGTCCAGTAGAACACTTAGGTATTTTGCGCTTTCATAAATGGAACACTTACTCCTCCCAAAGATAGAGGTGCCACTGTAGGTAACTTGTATCTCCTGCTGAAAAGAACTACTTCTGTTTTGCACGGATTCACGCCTAGACCACTTTCTGTAGCCCACTTTGCTGTTACACGTAGAGCTTCCTGAAGTATAACTCTAAGAGTGCTGGGCAACTTCCCCTAACCGCAATTGGAACGTCATCAGCATACCCGACCACTTTTACACCTTGTTCTTCCAGAGACAATAATATATATTGTTAATGGGTATATTTCAAAATAGAGGAGACAGAACACCTCCTTGAGGCGTTCCTCTGCTGACCCATCTTTTTAGATCCACAGATAACAAGTAAAAGCATACTAACTTCGGCCGAATCTTGGATATTCATCACCATGGATTACGCTAAATGTTTGCCTTGATTAACTCAATTTGTATTTGAATTAGTTGACAGCAATGAAATCGGGTATTGGTTGGAGCTGCTGTGGTCTCAAGTAGTCATATCGGGGAATGGGCTTGTATCAGTATAAAGACCAATTTCGACCGATTTGTGGCCACGGAAGTCAATTAACGATATCTTTGAGCCAAATTTCAGCTAAATCGGAAGAAAATTGAGGCTCCCTTCAAATCCGGGAAGGAGATATATGAATGCTATATCAGTATGAAGAGCGTTTCGGATGATACTTGACACGAATATTGAAAGTCATAGAAGAAGTCCTTGTGCCAAATAGTCAAGTCCGCAAATCAGTTTAAAGGGGGCTATATGACTATATAGACCGATTCGGATCATACTCGGTATTTAGTGTCTAATTTCAGCCAAATCGGATAATAATTGAGATCTCTAGGGGCTCAAAAAGTCATCACGGGGAATCAGCTTATATGGGGGCTTTATCGAAATCTGAACCGATATGACACATTTGCAATCCCAAGGTTTATCATCAATAAGAAGTATCTGTGCAAAATTTCAAGCGGATATCTCTATTCGTTCGAACACTATCGTGATTTCAACAGATGGACCTGGCTGGATCGGATTAAAATGTCAAGACAATCACGAATATATATACTATAAAGGGTCGAAGAGTAAACATATAAAGGTTTTACAAATGGAATTACTAGATTAGTATACCCCCATCCTGTGGTGGTAGGCTTAAAAACAAATAAAAGTTCGGCCGGGCCGAACATATGTACCCTCCATCATGGATTGCATTTACCAAGTTCTTCGCTCGGTACTTTCTTTAAGCAAACAGAGGAAAATGAATAAGAATTGCTATGCTATTGAAGCTATATCAGATTATGGACCGCTTCGGACTATACGTGGTTTTGTTGTTGAATGTTGAACACCATATCAGAAGTCATTGTCATATAAGAACTGCGCCCTATATGGGCACAAGAAATAAAATCGGAAAACCTCTTTAAAGAGGACCTATTGGGTTGCCCAAAAAGTAATTGCGGATTTTTCATATAGTCGGCGTTGACAAATTTTTTCACAGCTTGTGACTCTGTAATTGCATTCTTTCTTCTGTCAGTTATCAGCTGTTACTTTTAGCTTGCTTTAGAAAAAAAAGTGTAAAAAAAGTATATTTGATTAAAGTTCATTCTAAGTTTTATTAAAAATGCATTTACTTTCTTTTAAAAAATCCGCAATTACTTTTTGGGCAACCCAATATATCAAGTTATGGACGGTTTCATACCATGTATGGCATGCATGTTGTAGGTCATAGGAGAAGCCGCTGTACCAAGGTTCAGCCAAATCGAATAAACGAGAATTGTGCGCTCTAGAACTCAATAACTCCAGAAGTATAGTCGGGAATTGGTTTGCATGGGAGCTATATCAGGTTATGAACCGATTAACACCATACTAGGTACAGTTATTGGAAGTCATAGCAAAATAATTCACAAAAAATTACAACCAAATCGGACAAGAATTGCGCCTTCTGGAGACAAAAGACGTCAAGATCCGAGATCGGTTCATATGACAGCTATATCAGGTGAAGAACCGATATAAAACATACTTAGGACAACTTTTGGAAGTCGTAACAAAACACCTCATACAAAATTGCAGCCAAATCGGATAATAAATGCGCCCTCTAGGGGCTCAAAAAGTCAAGATCCAAGATCGCAGTTGTTGGAAGTCATTACAAGCACCTCATACAAAATTTCAGCCAAATCGGATAATACTTGCGCCCTCTAGAGACAGAAGAAGTCAAGATAAGGGATCGGATTATATGGCAGCCATATCAGGTTTTGAACCGATTCGGACCATATTTAGCACAGTTGTTGCAAGATAATAATTTCGCCCTCTAGAAACTCAAGAAATAAAGATCCGAGATCGGTTTATTTGGGAGCTACAATATATCAGGTTTTGAACCGATTCGGGCCATACTAACCACAATTGTTGAAAGTCATATCACAATATTTCATATAAAATTTCAGTCAAATCGGATAGGAATTGTCCCCTCTAGAGGCTCAAGAATATCGAAACATGGACCGGTATGGCCTATTTACTATCCCAACCGACCTACACTAATAGGAAGTATTTTTGGAAGATTTCAAGCGGCTAATTTTATTTTTTCGACAGTCGGAGGGACGGAGGGGCATAACTAAACCGACTTAGAATGTCGAGACTATCAAGAATATATACTTTGTGGGGTATCAGATTAATATTTCGATGCATTACAAACGAAATGGCGAAATTGGTATACCTTCGTCCTTAGGTGGAGGGTATAAAAACTTTCTTCTGCTATTAATTAAGCATCTAGTAATATTTATTTTAAAAATTCCCTTAATATATTAACCATCGGAAAGAGGTGAAAAGTTGAGTAATATTGATGTCCGTCGTTGTTTTCTTGTATGATAATTCACATTCATTCACATTAGTTCTCTGAAGACTAGTGTTGACTTTCCCGAATTACTATCTAACAAATGGCTGTCTCGTTTTCTCTACCTCCCTTCCCCTCACTCATAGATGTGATAACCACATAACAATCAAAATGATATAGAAAAATAAACATTGGAACCCTAGCAACTGACAAACATAGATACCTAAAAATCAGCAGTATGAATGAACTTTAAACATACAATCAAACATTTAGTTAGAAGTTAGGTTGTACGGTACATCGTCATGGGTTCATTTGTCATCAACTACACTATGTACATTGACAATAGCATGCAGAGATTGTATGTATGTTACTCGGGATGTATGTAACATCAAGTGAATTATAGTTGTATGCGATAACAGCAGTAAACCAAACCAAACAGAAACTTTCGAATCCCATTAAAACCACACAGAATATAAGAGCATTTATACTTGCAATGTACCGAAGGTAAAAAGCTTAACTCCACTTGAAATGGAAAAAGTGTGAGAGCGAGGGATAGGAAGAGAAAGAGGGAGCGAGAGGGGGAAAGGACAACTATAGAGATTCCCCACATACAACACATAATGTTGTGATAACATCCAACCTATGCTCCCCATGCAGAGACCTTCTTACCAGCTCTCACATACATCCGCATACGCATCATTATTAGTTAGTACTCTCTGGGATATTTTTTTTGTGCAGTCCTCTCTCTATTTATTTATGGGTGTATAAACACATACCACTTAACTGCATTGCTCCTATTCACTAGGGCATCCACCGCATGTATCACCTACAACTACATACTGACATTTATATAACATATGAAGGTATACTACGCCATGCTAACCATTCAAGTATGGCCCTAGAGTCGGATGTACTTTGATTTTAAAAATGAGATGTAAAGAAATTTTTTCAAAAATCACCACTACCCCCAAGTAAATATTTTCATAGTTTAAGGTATATTTGCACCGTTTAAGCTGTCAGATCTATTTATGCAAATATTTGGTACAGGAAGTACGAGGCATAGCAGCGGCAAGGTTGGTGAAATCTTTAAGTAGTTTAGGGAGGCTTAAGAAAAAATTTGGCAAACAGATGCTAATTTGGATTAAGCAGTAAGCAGTTTAGAAACAAGGCGACAGACATAGATTACACTATACAAGACACTAATATTACCCCTGTTGTTATATGGTTCTTAGGCATGAGTACTTGTGAAAGCAGACGAGGCAGTGCTTGGAGTGTTTGAGAGAAAGATTCTTCGTTTTGACAATCTGAGTCGATGTCCGTCCGTCTATCGGCCTACCGAAATCACAATAGCGTTCAAACGAATAAAGATATACCCTTGAAATTTTGCACAGATACTTCTTATCTGGTCTATCATGGATTTAACAAGCCTAATGCCGCATTGATAGGGCCCAATTTTCTCATTGACTTATTGGTTTTAATCTTTCACGCAGTACGCTCGAGAGTATCTTGCATACGATGGGGAGGAGACTTATTCCTCTGTAGTTGGCTCCAGAAAACTGGATGAGAACCAAAGTTTGGCACTCAATAGCCACTTTGGCCAAAGCAATTGTCTGTTGTGCATGCCACCTAAAACCAAAGTTAGCTAGAAACACACGCACATATTCAATAGAATGAGAGATGCCCGAACGTTTAAGAAACCATTCAGTGGATGTGTTCTTCAATTTGATTGACGGACACGGTGTGTTGTCTGCAAATGAGCACCTCTCAAATGAGTGTCATGTGAAGCCAAAGCAAACAGAGTAATCAGATGTCAAGTGTTGTTGAATGGCATACATATACGCCGTTGTTTTTTTGCACGTGCTTTTTTATATTTGGATGAGAATTGATTTACTCCTTCTGTTAAAAAGTGACAGACTTGCTTCGATTTTTTCTTTACGCAAGCCTCGACGAACTTAAAGGAGCATTTTATGTTTTCGTCGTTGCGAATTGAAAGCTTCAACAACGATTGCTAGTATAAGGAGTGAGCATGCCATTCGCTTCATGTCTTTCGAATGCACTTAATTTTAATGTGGCTTGCTGCTGTTCTCTGGATGCCACATTCTGTCTTGACTCCTTGCTTGTGTATGAGACATAGTATGCTGAGGTTTTAATAATCAGGTATGCGTTTTCTTGCCAGATCGCGCAGACAAGCTGATGCATATGTCTTATCAGCGTGTCGCCTCCGGTTTTAAATAGTTCAGCAGGTAACCCGTCGGCTCTTACTGTCTTGTTGCTCTTCAGTTCTAATACATGGAACCCATTCTGACAAGGAGGTAACGCTCGCTTCTAGCCGTTCCTTAACGGGGAACAGACGCTGACCATTGGTTATTTGAAGGCGCCAATAACTCGCCTTCTTATTTCGAGCACATTGGCACTCAGTACCTGAGTAAGAGTCAGTACCATCAGACCCCTCACTGAGACTCTCCTCTTGAGCTCATTTTCAGGTATTCCGCATTGATACAAAGCTTTCTACCATCCGCACCATGCGGAGCCGCCTAGTAGTTTTCAGCTAAACTTTCCGTGGTACAACAAACACCACACAAGCTGGAGCTCAAAGTTCCACCCCATGTGGTACTCATACTTATCACGTGTCGTCCGAACCATTCAATGCCAAACGATCTTTCAGACAAGGAGACAGCTTATCGTGTGATCTCTTCAAAATCCTGCTGGAGAAGATTATAGTACGAGATACAGATGTGAATAGATATGGCGCAATACCCACAAGACTACACATGATACTCGCCAATGCTGACGGCATCGATATCATGGGTCGGTTAACGAGAGTAGTAACTGCAGCCTTTCAAAAAATCAGAAGAGAATTAGTGAAAATGGGTCTGGCAGAAAATGGAGAGCCTGGCAGGAGGCAAGGGTGGTATTTATACCTAAGCCCGGCAAGGCAAGTTATGCGACACCAATGACCTACAGATGTATAAGCCTTACGTCCTTTCTACATAAAACGATGGAACGTATTGTGGGTACCATGAGTAGGACATCGGGCAAAATGCTCTTATACAAAAAGCATGCCTATGTCATGGAAAGTTCGGTGGAGACTGCCCTGCACGAGTTTGTGCATTAAATAAAATCCTTCGATGCCAATACGTACACATCGGCGGTTTGCAGTGACATCGAAGGGGCGTTTAACAATGTATCAGTATCAGATCAGTATCGGATGGACCGGGTCCCTGCATAAACCATATGCTAAGAAACAGGTGGATAAAATGCGGGTCCCATGGCATAAGTATAAGGGAGGAAAGTGGCACAGGGCACGCAACAGGGTGGCATTTTATCGCCACCTCTTTGGGTGACCACCATAACTAAATTATTACGGATGTTGACTGAGTAAGGATTTGAGTTCGTCGCAGACGATGTTAAAATACTTCTTAGGGGTAAGGATTCGAACCGGCTATGCAGAAAGGCCGAAAGGGTCTTGAAAATGGCTCATGACCGGGCTAGACCCAAGGTTATCAATTTTAACCCAGAGAAGACTGAAACATGCTAAAATATGTTCACGGGGAAGACGAAGGTGGGCCAATTTAACTCACCACGTTTCCTCAATAAGACGATTTCGATATCTGACAAGGTCAAATACTTAGGTGTGATCTTGGACAAGACTCTGAATCCGAAGGGTCACATTCAGGAGTATACCGAGAAGGCTCACAGATGATGGACACTATGTAAACGGGCCATAGGCTCGAAATTGGGCTTGAATACGAGGATAGTTCACTGGCTCTACATACATACGCCTCAGTAGTTTGGTGGACTGCCATGGAGAAAAAGTGCAACATAAGGACCATGCAACAGGCTCAGAGAACATGTTGTCTTGGCATAGGCGGCCCACGACCACTAGGGCACTAGAGACTGTTCAAGTTATCCGACCCATTGACACACATATTAAGTGTGAGGCAGCCACTGCGGCCATAAGACTTAAGGCGATGGGTGAATGGATTGAGGATGGGAGCAGTTTAAACCATCGCGGTATAATCGAGGTGACGATAGGAAACCTAAAACGAAGGGAAGAGGCTTTCGATGAGACGACACTTCAGGTCGAGTGCGAGGCACTGCTGCCAACATCACTGTCTTGGACTGTCTAGCTGTCCCTAGAGGACAGAGTGGACCTACATTGAGAACCCAGGGACTGAGATCTGTTTTAGACTGCCTGATCATAATACGGTCCTGCAGGCGGAGATCAGAGCAAACAAGAAATGCGTGAAATGGTGTGGTGCTAATGCGAGGACGACGGGTGTGGACGTCTTTACGGACAGTAAAATGGTCATAAGGGCAATAACAACCAGGACTGTAAGGTCACGAATAGTCTTGAAGTGAAAGAGGGAGATTGAAGCCTTCCCTGAGGATGGCACAATCCGTCTGGTTTAGACCATAATGGAGTAAGCGAAAATGGAAAGGCAAACGATTTGGCAGTGAAGGCCAGAGGACTCAATAAGCTTGGTTAACCCAAACCATTTCCGGTCGACGCAGTAACATTGCGAAACAGTCGGTAAGACGGCGAAAAACCTATGGGGTGATCCGGATCATGAGAGGACGAGGCTATTACTGAAAGGAAGTAAGAAGGAGGTCAGTATAGCTTTTGGTATCATAACGGGACACGTATGACTATGAGCTCACATATGCAAAATAGGTGAAGAAAGTGATAGCATGTGTCATTACCCGGCTTTCGCGTCTAAAAGACACCGGTACTTAGATGGAGACACAATACCAGACATAAACCAACTTAGGGGAATGGTATGAAAAACAATTAAGGATTTTGTAAGTGACACGGAATTCCTAACTTAGATTTTCTTTTTTGAGGTTTATTTTTAGAGCGCACAACAATCCGATTACTGGCTTATTTGTATGTCCAAAGGGGCATGGGGCGGATTAATATCCGCACACTCTTTCCAACCTAACCTAAACATCTCACCTATACATAGACTTAATTGCTCTTATTTCAGGTGATCATCATGAAATTTGTGCTCTTGTGATTGAGGTACTAATCCTAACCACTGTGCTCAACATTAATTCTGCACTGAAAATTCTAAATGATTTTCTCTTCTTTGTACTATGTTTGACTCCCGTATCTAGCACACAGCCAGAATCTATCTTTTTTTTTAGCTATGAAGTAAGTATGTCAAACAAAGCCTGTAGCTCATGCGTCTTTTAGCTGGGACTTTGTAAAAGCCTTGGAAATTCAATGATTCCAAACTTTTGATTGCCAACAAAAATTCTTTATTCACTTCTCATTCAACAAATTTTTACCGTACACAGTAGGTCTGCCAAAACTTTTGATTACCTCTCCTCTTACAACTGAGATTAGAACAGCATGTTGCACAATTCAAGGGTCTGGAAAAGTAAGCCTCATTTTTGCGCCTATGTGTGCGTGTGCATGGTGAGCACCCACCTTCTCTTTCATGTGTTTAAAGTACATACTTCACATGCGTATATGTGAATGTTTGTTTATGAGAACCTAACCTGCAAGGTTGGTACATGCGTGTTCACCTGAAGTAAGACGAACTGTAGACATTTGTATGCGTTTGCATACAAATGTCTGGTTTGTATTGACTTACCCCCTCCCCCATCCACACTGGTTGCGTTCTATTTGATGTACAATTGTTTGTTGAGTATTTGGTGTTTGTTGTTTTTCGCTTGCCCTCTCTCATTCTCTTGAAGCATTTTAACGTTTGCACAATCAACTATGACGTTGTTGTAGGCGCAGCAATTGACAAGGAAGTCGGTATTCGTTGTTTTTTTTTTATTGGTATCCATTGACTTATCTCCATCTTTTGACTTTGTTTGACTGAAGAAACAGCATGGTTTGGTTGTTGTCACCGCGTCATCGCCACCAGCATTGTCGTCATTTCGACATCATCATCATCTTTGTGTTGATGATACTGCCCAGGCGGTTGGTGTTTATTTATTTTGATGAGGTGTTCAATGGTTGACAACGATGGGAGCAGAGACACACTCTCGCACATATGGGCCAGAGTTTTAAACCTTCCAAACGCCCGCCTTTATAGGCTTTGTGGGGCGTTAAGGCTATGTGGTATATGGTGGGGGGAGGGAGACCCTCCAGCCATTGACTCTAACTAACTGACTAACTTTTATGTGTATTTGTCGTTTATTTGTTTACTGTTGTTGTTCATGCGTCCTGAATGCTTGAATGGTTTATCGCTTCTCAGCTATCTGCGTTGCCATTCATTGGCCTTATGCGTTACTAGAGCTCCTCTATGTACGGCTGTACGGAGCACACGGCTCAAAGCTCATGGATGAGTGAACACGTGTATTTTACTGTGGATGGCGGTGATGGCAATGTCGCTGGTTGCTCCAGCGACAACAGCATAATAGTATGAACCACCATCCTCGTCGTCAATACAAAAGCTTGCTTTGAAAATTCATAGATATTTGGCTGCGGTGCCACGTCAAGCACCAATATAAAAGTGAATGAAACTCAATTGTGCGTAAGATGTTTATGACCGTTTTCCAAATACTACACACAAACACTTAGGTGCATACGCACGCAGACACAATAACTACACAAAGTCTAGCTGATATGCTGTATAAATGCATAATGGCAACGAAGATTACACTAGCTTACAAAAAAATTTTAAAAGGGAAACAATTTTTCATTACAGCAAAGTGATGATGAAGGTCTCAAACCGATATGTCTTCACCAAGTGCTGTTTTCCGGACCCCTACACGATCAATATCCAGGTTGAACTTTAGAAAATACAAGGTCGCCGTAGAGTACTCCGTGGAAGACCCACTGGGAGGAAACAATTTTCCAACACAACAAATTCAGCTTAGCATGTTTTCTCTAAACTTGATGACAGTCTTTAACCAAAATGTCTTCACCAAATGTTCTTTTCGGACCCCTAAACGATCAATTTTCAGGTTGAGCATGAGAAAATATAAGGAGGCCGTAGGGTAATCTGAGGAAGACCCACTGGGAGAAGTCAGGGAACATATACAGAAAAAAGGTCGCCTGTAGCCTAAATGGGACACATAGGAACTAAGTTCGATTCTGACCGAAACCTTTCGGAAGGCAGGTTCGGAACGGGTACCGCCGCGATAGACCAATCAGTTATGGTGCACACCAGAACAGAAGATATAAGAAGAGAGGGAACAAGGGCTGGGAATAGAAACACGATGCCCCCGGCGAAATTCTGTGAAGAATGGGAATGCACTAGGGCGACCAGGTGGACATTGGAGGGTAATCTAAAACACTAGAGCTGGTCATATCGAAAAGGTTACCCGACCACTGAGTGTGGATCAAGCGGAGATCTTTGCAACTTAGGAAGTAATGGAATGGCTAAGACATAATGTTATTACGACGATTGGCATAAATATCTTCTCAGACAACCAGGCAGCCATTAAATCCTTGGAGAACGTATATCTGAACACAAAAACCGCCCTCGACTGTAGCAGATCTCTCAACGAGATGGCTAAACAGTTCAAAATTCAACTGTTCAGGGTGCCGGGCCACAGAGATATCCCAGGGAATTGTAAAGCGGACGAGCTTGCGAGATTAGGAACTACCCAACCCATTCCAGGGATACTGGAATCTGTGGGTATGCCTCGATCTACATGTAAGCTAAGTTTTCAGGACCAGACCCGAAGGATAACGAATGACAGATGGTCAAAAAGAGGGGGCTGTGAGCATTCAAAAACTATGTGGCCTAATCTAGACTTGAAGAGGTCTACCGCGTTGCTTTCATTGGCCAAAACAGACGTCTCAGTCATTGTGTCCGTCATGACAGGTCACTGTGTAATCGGAAAACATGCTGACAGACTGACGGTTGCCAGCAACGACTTTTGCAGAAGCTGTGGGACATCGAAGAAGAAGAGACTATAGAACACCTTCTGTTTGTGTGTCCCACACTAGCAGTCAGAAGAAGTTTCACTTTAGGTTCTCATTTCTATGAGAACATGTCTGATTTGGCGGATGTGAACATTCGCAAGTTATTGGGCTTTTTAAAGCGATCTGGATGGTTCAACGGCAGGAACTAAAAGACATCTTCCTTCTTCTGTTCCTGTAATATTACAATGGAGGAAAACGCCTAAGTGAGACTGATGGCAGACTGCTACTTAATCCTAACCTAACCGAGGGCGACATCTATGTTGCATAAAGTGCTCTCTAAGGATCTCAGCACTCCAAGCTCCCTGAGGAGTGAGGACGGAAATTTTACAGAGAGCAATCGGAAAGCAGTAGAACTAATGATGTCCCGCACTAGCAGTCAGAAGGAGTTTCACTTTAGGATCTCATTTCTTTGCGAACCTGTCTGATTTAGCGGATGTGAACATTCGCAAGTTTTGGGGCTTTTTAAAGCGATCTTGATGGTTCAACGGTTGGAACTAGAAGGCATCTTCCTTTTTCTGTTCCTGTGGTATTACAATGAAGGAAAACGAAAAGTGAGTCTGATGGCAGACTGCCACTTAAACCTAACCTAACCAAAGGCGACATCTATGTTGCATAAAGTACTCTCTGAAGATCTCAGCACTCCAAGCTCCTTGAGGAGTGAGAACGGGAATTATACAGAGAGCAATCGGAAAACGGTAAAACGGACCTTCAAGACATCGAATGTACTTATAGGAGCGGCCTATACGCAAGCGAAATCTACATTCCACGCATTTCAAACGGCCGAAAGGAACTATTATCAGCTCTACTGTAGGAGTTCTAGGAGTTACTGTTCTATGGCTGAGTCGAATTTTCAGCTCTAACTAATCCAAATTTCAAAGAAATATCTCTACCCGTTCTCACACGGCATATTTTTTTACCAGCTTTTTTTCGATTTTCTCCCACTGTCCGACAGAGAACTACAGGGTGGCTGATGAATATTGCTACAATGATGAATATTGCTACATTTTTTTTTCGGTGTATGGAATACATTTTTCTTTTATTCATGTTAAATTAAATTATTAAATTAATTATTAAATTATTATTAATTAAATTAATTAATTAATTAATTAAATTAATTATTAAATTATTATTAATTAAATTAATTAATTAATTAATTAAATTAATTATTAAATTATTATTATTAAATAGAAAAAAAGTTATTACATTTTTTTTTGGTAGCGGCTTTCATCAGCCACCCTGTATAAACACATCAGAGTGAAATCGTTTTTACCCACTGGAAAGAAGTGAAGGACAGACTCAAAATTTCAATGGGGGAACAACAGGCATACCTCAACTGAAGTCGGTGGTACGACAGGTCCCAGCAAAAAAGTTTCATAAAATTGGAAGCCCTAACAATATTGTGTACATACTGTAAGCACTACTATGAAGCGCAACTATATTTTGTGCTGAATTCAGAGCTATTGTTTTTAATAGCGTAGGAGAAGAACATTCTAATTCTTACGAGAGGATTATTCCGATGTTAAAAAGTTGTAGTGCTGAAACTAGCGCTTTTATGGTGCACTATCGTAAGCGGTTGCTTACTCACCCGCAACCAAAGAAGCACTCCTGTATGGAAGCATTGTTTTATAATTTTGACAAGACCATTAACGAATGATAGAAAAATGTAACGATTTTAAACGAACATGGAAGAATTAAATATTGTGTTTTTAATAGTACTGAGTTGCATACATAGTGAAAGCGCATTAAAGTGATACATTGTCATATAATTTCACCAGTGAATTTTGCGCACTAGAAAGCGGTAGGGATTTGACATTCTCTTACAAAGCTGCTGAAAATTCAACATGTTTGATGCTGGGTTCAAGACGTCTCTCCAACTGAACGAGTACACCATGGCAGCCATCTTGGATTTCAAGGGGTCACTTAACAAAGTGGAAATAAGCTCGATAGTAAGACGGGCCCAAGGGGAAAGCCACAAGGAGAGATTCGGTCCATTCTCTTCTCACGGACGTGAACAGTTTCGTGCATTAGGGTGTGCCTCCTTGCCACCGCTCCCGAATCCCACGTTTATCAACGGAATGCCCCATCGCCTCTTCGTGCCGGCAGCTAATGAACCCGAAAATTGCCGTGTTCTAGGGTATGCCTCTTAGCTACCACTTTTATCAACGGAGGCTCCCTTCTTCGCCTCCTCCTGCCGTCAGTTAGTGAACCCGAACAATGACGTGTACTAGGGAGTGTTTCCACCTATCCACCAACCCGCGTATTGTTCCGTATAATTGGGTGTGCCTCCTTGCCACTCGCTTACCACTGCACCCGAAACCCCACTTATTAATGGAATACGATCTCTCGCCACTTCGTGCCGTCAGCTAGTGAACCCGAACAGTGCTGCGTTCTAGGGTGTGCTTCCTTTTAATCCACTTTCACTTTCAACGAAGTGCCCTCCTTCGCCTCCTCGTGCCTTCAGTTAGTGAACCTGAACAATGCCGTGTAACCGAACAATGAATGTACCCGAAAAATTACGTGTACTACGGAGTGCCTCCTAGCCACCAACTCGCGTATAGTGTCGTATAAAAGGGTGTGCCTACTAGCTACTCGCTTACCAGTGCGCCCGAAACCCCACTTATCAACGGAGTACCCGAGCAGTGTAGTGTATTAGGGTTTACCTCTTGACACAAAACTTCATATCATGCCGCATAGTAGGGTGACTTCCTTCGTTTACTGTGCCCGAATATCTCGCTTCGCAAAAGGTGCGACCTTCCACATGTCGTGCCCTGAGCGCCGTGACGTGAGTGTCTCCTAGCCACCCATCAGTGCCCAAACGAGTAATGGGGTGTGTTCTCGTGTCACCCACCGGCTGTCGAACCCCAGTGCCCAACCATGTATTAGGGTGTGCCCGCTCCCGAACCGACCCACCGGACCCCTCAGCGACGGTGCCCCTGAAACACACCACTCAATTTTCAGCTATAATACTCCATCCAGCAAATAAAACCAAATTCAAAAGCGTTTCACTTTCACAAATAAAATAAATAAAAAACTAAAAAATTTAAATAAATAAATCAAATAAAATTCTGGGACGAACCTTGCCACAGACGAGCTGAACCACAGTACCCAGAGGTAACTAGTCGGTACAATGGTCGAATTGCGTGGAGGAATATTTGGAATACCTAAATGAAATCTGGACTCTGCACATAGCGTCGACTTAAGATCCCTAAACACTTTTATGGATTTTATGGAAATTTTATTTTTAGAGAAAATTTCATTGAAATTTTGTCTTTAGAGAAAATTTTATGGAAATTTTGTCTTTAGAGAAAATTTCATGGAAATTTTGTCTTTAGAGAAAATTTCATGGAAATTTTGTCTTTAGAGAAAATTTCATGGAAATTTTGTCTTTAGAGAAAATTTCATGGAAATTTTGTCTTTAGAGAAAATTTCATGGAAATTTTGTCTTTAGAGAAAATTTCATGGAAATTTTGTCTTTAGAGAAAATTTCATGGAAATTTTGTCTTTAGAGAAAATTTCATGGAAATTTTGTCTTTAGAGAAAATTTCATGGAAATTTAGAGAGAATTTCATGGAAATTTTGTCTTTAGAGAAAATTTCATGGAAACTTTGTCTTAAAAGAAAATTTCATGGAAATTTTGTCTTTAGAGAAAATTTCATGGAAATTTTTTCTTTCGAGAAAATTTCATGGAAATTTTGTCTTTCGAGAAAATTTCATGGAAATTTTGTCTTTCGAGAAAATTTCATGGAAATTTTGTCTTTAGAGAAAATTTCATGGAAATTTTGTCTTTAGAGAAAATTTCATGGAAATTTTGATTTTAGAGAAAATTGCATGGAAATTTTGTCTTTAATGAAAATTTCATAGAAATTTTATGGAAATTTTTTCTTTAGAGAAATTTTCATGAAAATTTGTCTTTAGAGAAAATTTCGTGTAAATTGTGTCTTCAGAGAAAATTTCATAGAAATTTTGTCTTTAGAGAAAATCTCATGGAAATTTTGTCTTTAGAGGAAATTTCATGGAAATTTTGTCTTTAGAGAAAATTTCATGGAAATTTTGTCTTTAGAGAAAATTTCATGGAAATTTTGTCTTTAGAGAAAATTTCATGGAAATTTTGTCTTTAGAGAAAATTTCATGGAAATTTTGTCTTTAGAGAAAATTTCATGGAAATTTTGTCTTTAGAGAAAATTTCATGGAAATTTTGTCTTTAAAGAAAATTTCATGGATTGTCTTTAGAGAAAATTTCATGGATTTTCTTTAGAGAAAATTTCATGGAAATTTTGTCTTTAGAGAAAATTTCATGGAAATTTTGACTTTAGAGAAAATTTCATGGAAATTTTGGTTTTAGAGAAAATTTCATGAAAATTTTGCTTTAGAGAAAATTTCATGGAAATTTTGTCTTTAGAGACAGTTTCATGGAATTTTGTCTTTAGAGAATTTCATGGAAATTTTGTCTTTAGAGAAAATTTCATGGAAATTTTGTGTTTAGAGAAAATTTCATGGAAATTTTGTCTTTAGAGAAAATTTCATGGAAATTTTGTCCTTAGAGAAAATTTCATGGAAATTTTGTCCTTAGAGAAAATTTTATGGAAATTTTGTCCTTAGAGAAAATTTCATGGAAATTTTGTCCTTAGAGAAAATTTCATGGAAATTTTGTCTTAAGAAAAATTTCATAGAAATTTTATGGAAATTTTTTCTTTAGAGAAAATTTCATGGAAATTTTGGTTTTTTGGGAAAATTTCATGGAAATTTTGTCTTTAGTGAAAATTTCTTGGTATTTTGTCTTTGGAAGAAATTTTATGAAAATGTTTTCTTTAGATCTTATTAACATCTAAATCCCTTCCAACAACATTGTCGCCTAGTGTTAATATGTATGATTCTGTCAATGGCACTTTACAACTTTGTTGTGGTGTACATTTGGAAAATTAAAGGTGTTTTCCATAAGTTTCTGTTTAATGGGCCGCTTTTGTAAGTTTACCTAACTCCGCAAGTAATATAAAAAAAGTGTGTTGGATATGCCGCCGCCGCCTCCCATGCCATCGGCCAGGTACCTTCTAGCAGGCCTTTGGTAATGGCATCTGGCCAGCTAAGTCATTCAGCCATGGTTTGTTTAGTTAACGGCAGCTAGAGATTGGAATGGCAGACGGCGGTTTTCACTCTTAAACATTGTGGTTTCTTGTCATCGTTTCTAGCCAGGTACAACAAGCCATTTGAACTCCACCACCACTCACTCTACTACTCTATGAATTTTCTCTTCTCAGTTTTGTGGTTCATTGAAGTTTTGGGCTTTTAAGAACTTTTAAGGGTGTGTTTATGGTTAATAAAAGAAACCTGAAGATATCTGTAAACGTCAACACACACACACTTGGACTGAGTAACAGATATAGCCTTTTGTGGTTACGAAAGAAAAGTGCTAAATGCAGACAAATTAATTTTAATTTCCCCCCATTCGTGTAGGGAGACATTTTGTAGGTGGGGCAGCCAGCAACAACCTGGTGCTAGAGTAAGTGGTAGTCCATACTATGCAAAGGGTCTCTTCTCTCCCTAAGTATTGGCTTTAAAGCTAACCAAATAAAACACAAAAATTAAGAATTGGGGCGTACCGCACTTCGATTTTGTTTATCGATAGCTTAGAGGATGGAAATTGTAAATTGCTACATTTTATGGGCAATAAAATATGATAATGAAGAGAGATAGAAAATGGGTTAAGCCAGTCGTCGCTACCTTTAAGAAGCTTACTTAGCTGGGGAATAGCTACAAGGCCTGAAAGGGGCGATAAGAGAAAAACCACATAGTCAATAACTATCATAATAACTATTAAGAAATAATTAGATTTCCTATATAAGACCAGGCAAGAAGCTGAATGTTAATCCAGCTTTAAGAGTTTTGGGGTATCTCTATGGGGGAAATTAAAAGCAAACAAACTATTCGAAAGGAGTAATGTAAACAATCAAAGTTGTGGGATGAAATAAGCTTTTCTTATCGAAAAAGCCTCCATTGGAAAAGTCGCCAAGGGCTGTAAGAAAATGGATTTACCTAAAATCCATTTATGAAGGGCTTTGCCAAAATACAAAAATAAAATAAAAACAAAACTTAAACATTTTGAAACTAAGGACAACTTAAGGACTTTCTATAAGCTTATAGGATTCTTTCTATAAGCTTATAGGATTTTTTTGACAAATGTTTAATAATCCCTTCTAATGGCTGTGCTACAAACCTTAGCCTAAAAAATCTCTCCTAAAAAAACAGTGAACATTATTTTATCGTTAATTTTTAATAACACACACAAAACGTTGTCCACTTTTTTGTAAGTCCGCAACAAAGCTCTCATCTAATTATATAAAATGTAATTATTCATGCATGTGCAACAAACAAACGTACGAAAAAAACCACCAAAGACTCCCAAAGCAATATGAATAAATTATGAGAACTGAGCATAATTTTGCCAACGGCGGCCACAGTGGTTATGACAATGCCATCATTTTCAATAATGGTTGGTAATGTTATTCGAGTATACAAAATTTGGGAAACAAACAAAAACAAGTTAAAAACGTGCAAAGTTCGGCCGGGCCGTATCTTATGTACCCTCCACCATGTATCGCATTTATCGAGTTCTTTTCCCGGCAAAAGAGGATATAAGAAAAGATTTGCTCTGCTATTAGAGCGATATCAAGATATGGTCCGGTTTGAACTACAATTAAATAATATGTTGGAGACCTGTGTAAAATGTCAGACAATTCGTATAAGAATTGCGCCCTTTGGGGCCTCAAGAAGTAAAATAGAGAGATCGATTTATATGGGAGCTGTATCGGGCTATAGACCGATTCAGACCATAATAAACACGTGAGTTGACGATCATGAGAGAATCCGTCGTACAAAATTTCAGGCAAATCGGATAATGATTGCGACCTCTAGAGGCTCAAGAAGTCAAAAACCCAGATCGGTTTATATGGCAGCTATATCAGGTTATGAACCGATTATAACCTTTTTTTGACACAGTTGTTGAAAGTAAGAATGAAATACGTCATGCAAAATTTCAGCCAAATCGGATAGGAATTGCGCCCTCTAGAAGCTCAAGAAATCAAGTCCCCAGATCTGTTTATATGACAGCTATATCAGGTTATGGACTGATTTGAACCATACTTGGCACAGTTGTTGGATATCATAACAAAACACGTCGTGCAGAATTTCATTCCAATCGGATAAGAATTGCGCCCTCTAGAGGCTCAAGAAGTCAAGACCCAAGATCAGTTAATATGGCAGCTATATCAGGTTATGGACTGATTGCAACCATACTTGGCACAGTTGTTGGATATCATAACAAAACATTTCGTGCAGAATTTCATTCCAATCGGATAAGAATTGCGCCCTCTAGAGGCTCAAGAAGTCAAGACCCAAGATCGGTTTATATGGCAGCTATATCAGGTTATGGACCGATTTGAACCACACTTGGCACAATTGTTGGACATCATAACAAAACGTCGCGCAAAATTTCATTCAAATCGGATAAGAATTGCGTCTTCTAGAGGCTCAAGAAGTCAAGACCCAAGATCGGTTTATATGGCAGCTATATCAAAACATGGACCGATATGGCCCATTTACAATACCAACAGGCCTACTCTAATATGAAGTATTTGTGAAAAATTACAAGCGGCTAGCTTTACTGCTTCGGAAGTTAGCGTGTTTTCGACAGACTGACGGACGGACATGGCTAGATCGACATAAAATGTCGCGACGATCAAGAATATATATACTTTATGCGGTCTCAGACGAATATTTCGAGTAGTTACAAACAGAATGACGAAATTAGTATACCCCCCATCCTATGGTGGAGGGTATAAAAAATAAGTAAAAAGGCATTAAGTTCGGCCGGGCCGAACTTTGTGTACCCACCACCGGTTATATGTGTAAACCCTCTTTCGTCACAATCCGATGAAAATTGGATAATTTATGCACCCAAATTCGGCACGGACATTGAGTGGTCACTGTTGAATTTTGTATTTCAAATTTGAACAAAATCGGGTAATAAATAAACCTTTTATGAGCTTCAGACCCTTAACCGTCATATCGGTCCATATGACAGCTATGTCTAAATACAATCCTACCACCTAAAACTATTCACTGTTTCAAATATCAGCGAAATTGGATAAAAAATAATGCTTTAATAGGCTTCAGACCCTTTTTCGGGAGATCGGTCTATATGGAAGCTATATCTAAATATAGTCCGATCTGAACCATATATGGGTCAGATGTTGGTAGGCCTAAAAGTACTCACTGTTTTAAATTTCGGTTAAAAAATAAAGCTTTTATGGGCTTCAGACCCTTTTTCGGGTGATCGGTTTATATGGCAGCTATATTTAAATATAGGCCGATCTGAACCATACTTAGGTCAGACGTCGGGAGGCTTAAAATAACCCACTTTTTCAAATTTCAGCGAAATCGGCTGAAAAACAAAGCTTTTATGGGCTTCAGACCCTTTACCGAGAGATCGGTCTATATGGCAGCTATATTTAAATATAGTCCGATCTGAACCATATTTACGTCAGATGTCGGGAGGCCTAAAACTACTCATTGTTTAAAACTTCAGCAAAATCGGATGAAAAATTAAGTTTTTATGGGTAGTAGACCCTTTATCAGAAAATCGGTCTATATAGCAGCCATATCCAAATATGGTCCGATTTGGCCTGTTCAAGAACTTAATCAGCGTGCATCAAAAAAACGTATCTGCGCCAAATTTCACCTCAATATCTCAATTTTTGAAGCCTGTAGAGTGATTACAACAGACGGACGGACAGACAGACAGACACAGGGACATCTTTAAATCGTTTTAAAATTTTACGCAGATCCAAAATATATATAAACTTTGTAGGGTCGGAAATTGATATTTCGATGTGTTGCAAACGGAATGATTAAATAAATATACCCCCTATCCTACGGTGGTGGGTATAAAAAAAGATTAGCTTTGGGGTTTTTCGCGGTTTTGACATAGTGAAGAAAAACAAAATGCATTATTTCAAATTTAATTGTAAGCAGAAATCATTAAGGAAATGCAAAGGCCGGGCGGTGTCGACTTTAAAATACCCTACAACTACCCAATAAGTACAAAGTGGGAGCTATATCTAATGCTGAACCAATTTTGATGAATCTCGGCGGATGTTTTTAGATGGGTTATTAAACAACACGTATACAGTTTCGAGCAAAGCAAATATGTTCAAACTGTAATAACAACGGTTGTAAAATGTCCACATTATTGCAAATTACCCAAAATCCAACGAACATATATATGGGAGCTATATCTAAATCGAAACCTATTTTGACCAAACTTTTTAGATATTGCGGTAGTCGTTGAGGAAAGCGCTGCGCACAATTTTGGCTAGATTGGTCAATAAATGCGCTTGCTGTGGCTCTAAAAGTACGGGCGTTATGCATATATGCCAGCTATATTTAAATCTGGACCGATTTCTATGAAATTCACCTGTTACATTAATAGTCATAAAAAAATCTTCCATGCCAAATTTCCAGAGAATCGGTTAATAAATGAGCACTTTATTGCAATATTTTTCAAAATCGGACGAACATATATATGGCAGCTATATCTAAATCTGAACCGATTTCGACCAAACTCTATATATAATCTGATAGACGTTGAGGAAAGCACTGCGCACAATGTTGGCTAGATTCGTCAATTAACGCGCTTGCAGTGGCTCTAGAAGGGAAAATCGGGCGATGTATATATATGCCAGCTATATCTAAATCTGAACCGATTTCTATGAAACTCATCAGTTATATTAGTAATCATAAGAAAATCCTTCCTATGTAATTTCGAGAGAATCGGTGAACAACTGAATACTTTATTGCAATATTTCTCAAAATAGGACGAACATATAGATGGGAGCTATATCTTAATCTGAACCGATTTCGACCAAAGGCTATATATAATGTGATAGACGTCGAGGAAAGCGCTGCGCACAATTTTGGCTAGATTCGTCAATTAACGCGCTTGCAGTGGCTCTAGAAGGGAAAACCGGCGATATACATATATGGCAGATATATCTAAATCTGAACCAATTTTTATGAAATTCACCAGTAATGTTAAACGCCTCTATCTTCCGCGCGCATTCTAAAATCTCTGACACGGTTTGCGTGTACCACCGTGTTTGCCTTCAAAAGACTTCTTTACTGGGGCTTCTTTATCCATTCTGACAAGATGGCCTAACCAACACAGTTGTTGTATTTTGATACGTGTAACTATACTATCGTCGTCATAGGGCTCGTGGATCATACAACGCATATATTCTCAATTAACGCAAACTGGTCCATATATTTCACGAAGAATCTTTCTCTCAAATACTCCAAGCACTGCTTCATCTGCTTTCAGAAGTACGAGTATGAGTACAAGTACAAGTACCCATGCCTCAGAACCATACAACAACACGGATAGTATCAGTGTTTTGTAATCACCGTCTTTCGAGAAGTTGTCTTGTATCTAAACTGCTTACTTAATCCAAAGTATTTAGCATATGTTTTCCTAGTATTATTCTTCGCTTCATCACAAAACTGGTGTCATTCGTTTCGGTTACGGCGGTGCCGAGCTAGATAAAGTTGCTGACGGTTGTGGTTCCCAACTTTCTCCATTTTCTTTATCTGCTCGGTTGTACAAGGCGTTTCGGGAGTTGATACCATCCATTTCGTCTTACCTCCATTTACTGCCAAACCCATTTTCACTGACTTTCATTCGATTCTTTCAAGGGCTGCAGTTACTACTTCCGGTGACCGACCTATGATGTCGATGTCGTCGGCATAGGCGAGTAGCATGCGTTCTCTTGTGATTAGTGTGTCATATCTATTCATATCTACATCTCGTATAATCTTCTCCATCAGGATATTAAAGAGATCACACGAAAGGCTGTCTCCTTGTCTGAAACCTCGTTTGGTATAAAATGGTTCCGAGAGATTGTTTCCTTTTCCTACTGAGGAACGCGTAGCATTAATTGTCATCCTGCAGAGTCTTATTAATTTTGCAGGGATACCAAACTCAGATATGGCTTGAAATGCGTTTGAATGTCAAGGGATATCGAAAGCCACTTTCTAGTCAACGAAGAGATGGTAGGTGCTAATTTGTCTTTCTCGGGTCTTTTCCAGGATTTGGCGCAGTGTGAATATCTGGTCTAGGGTAGATTTACCAGGTCTTAAGCCACATTGATAGGGCCCAATTATCTCATTGACTTTAGGTTTTAATCTTTCACACAGTACGTTCGAGAGTATCTTGTTGCGATGGGGAGGTGACTTATTCCTCTGTAGTTGGCATATTCCGCCTTGTCTCCTTTCTTGAGTACGGAAGATAGTATGCTGAGGTCCAAATCGTCGCGTTCTTCTAGCAAGATTGCGCAGAAAAGTTGATGCATACGCCTTATCAGCATGTCGCCTCCGGTCCTAAAGAGTTCAGCGGGTAACCCGTCGGTTCCTGCTGCGTCGTTGTTCTTCAGTCGGGTCACTCTTACTTGGACCTCATTCAGACTACGAGGTAAACATTCTCTACCATCATCAGGGATTGGTTCTGCGGAATCTGAGATTGGATTGGATTCTGCGGATTGGTTCTGCGGAAATGATTCTGAGTCGATCGGTATACTTATCAATGGGTTTATCTCTCTTCCTTCTGCAACAAACAAATGCACTAAGATTTGGGCCGTACAAGGCACAGTTGTTGAAAATCATAGCAGAATACTTTTTGTGGGGCTATGTAAAAGCTTATGTCTATACAAACAAGCCCGATTCAATTGACGCATTGGAAGACAACATTGAAGCATTTATTCGTGAGATACCGGCCGAAATGTTGGAAAGAGTATGCCAATATTGTACTAAGTGGATGGACTATTTGAGACGCAGTCACGGTCAACATTTGCATGAAATAATCAAACATTGAAATATATGAACCGCATTATCGGTTCAAATAAAGGCTTCATGCATTTTTCCGAATGTTATGTTTTTTTTTTAACACTTTCCTATACCTCTTAAATATCACCCTTTAGATATAGTTATCATGCATATCATTCATTCATTCGATATGACATTTTTAAGGCTGTAGAAGTCACAATTTTGGTCCGAAGTTTACAAAATTTAGCATATGTGCAAAATTCTATTAAAATTGGTTTAGATTTAGAAGGAGCTCCCATGTACATTGAGTAGCCGATACACTGATAGAAAAAAGGACGGTACTTTGCCAATACTGTCGGGTTTTATTTTATTCACGTATTTGATACAAGTCGAAGGAGCCTATTAAGAACTAACGGCGTCATATCTATTTTCTTGTCATCGCGGCAAAAGTGTTATTAAGCTTGGTACTTAAAATATTGACTCCATTATAAAATATTTGTTCTTATATAGTAAAATGTTTAAATACGATTTATATGCGTTAAAACGGGTTCAACTACTCGAAAGCTATGAAAATAGAAATAGTTAACACAAACATGATAAAATCTCTTGTGTGGTAAAGGATAATATATTGGCGTATTCAAAGTCACTTCTGGGAATCAATGAGTATGGAATCAATTGCTGAATACAAAGAATCCACGTTGGTCACGGTGTAACATTGTTTTCTGTAATTATTTAACTATAATTGTTAACTTAAATAAACGAAATAAAAAAATAACACTTTTTCAATGGCTTTTCATGTTGCTTCATCAGGCGGTGGAATTTTCAATAACGATTTGGTATAAAACCGTTACCGGTTTGGTACTAAAACCAAGAACAGTTTGGTATTTAAATCAATACCACTTTGGTGATAAGGCAAGTAACAAATGGTACTAATCATTTTATTTTTCATCCATACCATGAGTTATTGATTTCCTACCATACGGTATTGCTATCAATACCGGCGTTTACTATCAATACCCTATGGTACTGAAATGAGCACGTTTGGTATTAACTTTTCTCTAGGTGTATTCGCCTTTAAAACTGCGGTAGCCATCGTGCTGTTCTCTTCGATATTTCAGTTTACAAAATTAAAGTCTTTCAAGATTTAGACATATGATCTATTAACTAAAAGTAGTAGATAGACTCGGTGGTGTAGGGTAGTATATAGTCGGCTGCGCAAGGCTTTAGCCCGTCTTTACTTTTTTTAAGTTTTGGACAAATTTTCTTCGAAATTTAAGACACTAACCCCTGACGCCACTTAGCCATCCAGGTTTGTTAACATCCCAAAAAAGCATACACATGAAATAACAACCTGTTGTTCCAAGAACTAAATAAGACATTTCTCGCTCAATGTTTGACTTGCAACAACAGCAACAGCGGAGACACCATCTAACTTCATGACCAAAGCAATGACAAGCCAACAAAATATTCTAACATTGAATTGTTTTTATTTGACTAAAAGTTTACTTGATAGTTTAGAAAAATATGTTGTTCTTTGTTGATATTTTTTCACTTCAGGGTTCTTTACTGCAGTTTTCAAGAGCACTAGACACAGCAGCCGCATCGTCATCATCATCAATCTAGCATTTCCATTCGTCTGTCTCATATCTTAGTATCGTTACGTCGTATGTCATTTACCTGAGCTTAGTGAAGGAATTGTTTTAAACCTTTTTTGCCCCTTTTCTTTCTGTTTGTCTTGATTTACCTTTGTTTTTAGTTGAAAATCCATTTGTTTGATTTCTTCTTTAGAAAGAAGAGAGTGAGGCATTGTAGTTTGTTCTAGAACCAGTCGTAGCATTGATGGAAAGGGTAAACAAACAAAACATACAATTTGCTGTATTTTCTTATATCTCTCCTTGACAGAATTCGATTTTCCCTCCAACACTACGATAGGTATGGTGCTGCCCTGGCGTTAGCTTGTTATTGTGGTTGTAGTCTGTAACAGATGCAAGTGTATTATCCATAAGGGATAGGTGTTGTTTCTGCAATTTTTCAATGTACAAATCTATTGGAAAATAGATGCTTAGTGTCTGTTTACTAAGCAATCTGCAGAAATTTGACGCATTAATACGAGGTTCACACAAAGAAGGGTTGTGTTGAGAGTTTTAGGGTATCAACATATATTGGGCAAACAAATATGGGCTGAATGATAGGGGGTGGGATGATTAATCCCACGATTTTGTGGAAATAAGAACACATGTTAAGATGTCAAGTAATACATCACACGCGAAATTTTGTTGAGATAGGACCTAAATATTGGGTATTACAGCCGGAAATGTAAGAAGTTGAATGGGAATTTCGTTTTATATGAAAGCTATATCAGGTTTGATCGCTTTAAAACCATATTTGGTAAGGATGTTAAATGACACAACAGAAGTTTGTATGTAAAATTTCACTTAAATCGGATAGAAGTTGTGCCCTCCCGTTGTTCAAAAAGTCTCAAATTCGAAGATCAGTTTATATCCCGCCAAAGGTAAGGTTAGGTTGAAAAGAGGGTGCAGATATTAATCCGCCCCATTCCACTATGGACATACACCAAAGCCAATAATCAGCTTGTTGTGCGCTCTAAGAACTATAAAATAACCTCTAAAAAGAAAATTTGAAGTTAGGAATCCCGTGCTACTTACAAAATCCTTAATTGTTTTCAATGCCACTCCCCTAAGTTGGTTCATGTCTGATATTGTGTCTCCACCTAAATGCAGGGGTCGACTAGACGCGAAAGCCCGGCAATGACAAAAGAAATGCTCCAACGTCTCATCATCTTCCCCGCATGCCCTACACATGCTATCACTTGCCGCACCGATTTTGCATAAGTGAGCTCGTAGTCCTATGTGACCCGTCATGATACCAATAGCTATACTAATCTCCTTCTTGCCACCTTTCAGTAATAGCCTCGTCTTCTCACGATTTGGATTCCCCCTACAGGATTTTCGCCGTTCTACCAACCGTTTCGCTGTTTCACAGGGTTGCATGCGTATTCGTCGACCACGACCTTAACTCGGACTACGTCGACCCGACAGGCTTCGGGTTAAGCAAGCTTATTGACGGCAGTCCTCTGGCCTTCACCGCCAAATCGTCTGCTCTATAGGATTTTCGCCGTTCTACAGACTGTTTCGTTGTTCCACAGGGTTGCATGCCCTTTCGTCACCCACGACCTTAACTCGGACTACGTCGACACGAAAGGCTTCGAGTTAAGCAAGTTTATTGATCGCCGGTCCTCTGGCCTCCACCGCCAAATCGTCTGCCCTTTCATTTCCCCTTACTCCGTTATGGCCTGGCACCAAAACGATGAGGATTTTCCCATCCTCAGAGAAAGCGTTAATCTCCTTCTTACACTACAAGACTGTTCGTGACTTTACCGTCTTGGTTATTATTGCCCTTATGGCAATTTTATTGTCGGTAAAGATGTTCACACTCGACGTCCTCGCGTTAGCACCACACCACTTCACGCATTCCGTGATCGCCCGGATCTCCGCCTGCAGTACCGCATTATGGTCAGGCAGTCTAAAACAGATCTCAGTCCCTGGGTTCTCAATGTAAACCCCCAGGCCCACTCTGTCCTCTAGTTTTGATCCATCCGTGTAACATGATCTTCCAGATGGCAATACTAGGGTTCCGTCAATCCAAGACCGTGACGATGGCAGCAGTGCCTCGCACTCGACTGTAAGGTTCATCTCAGGTGTCTGATCGGAAACCTCTTCCCATCCTTCCATATTTGCTATCGTCGCCTCGATTATGCCGCGATGGTATGAGCTGCTCCCATCCTCAATCCATTCTTCCATCGCCTTAAGACTCATAGCCGCAGTGGCTGCCTCACACTCAATCTGTATGTCAACGGGTCGGACATCTAGAATACTCTTTATTGCCCCATTGGGTGTGGTCCTCATCGCTCCGCCTATGCCAAGACAACAAGTTCTCTGAACCGGTTGTATGGTCCCTATGTTTCTTTTCACTTCATCTCCATCACAGTCAACCAAACTTCTGAGACTTAAGTAAATATTGGTCTAATCAAGCTCTTTTAGAGCCAGCGAACTATACTCTGATTCAGGTCCCATTTCACGCCTACGGCTCGTCTACATAGTGCCAAACATCTGTGAGCCTTCTCAGTACGCTCCTGGATGTGACACTTCCAATTCAGTTTCCTTTCCAAGATCATACCTAAATATTTGACCTTGTCAGATATCGAAATCGTCTTATTGAGGAAACGTGGTGCGTTAAATTGGCCCAGCTTCGTCTTCCCCGTGAATAGGCATATTTCAGTCTTCTCTGGGTTAACATTGAAACCTCTGGGTCTAGCCCAGTCGTATGCCATATGAAGGACCCTTTCAGCCCTTCTGCATGGCTCGTTCGGATCCTTACCCCTTAGAAGTATTATAACATCATCTGCATAGCAGACATGGCAAAATCCCTCGTCAGTTAGCGTGCGTAATAGGTCATTTATGGTGGTCACCCATAGGAGTGGCGATAAAATGCCCCCCTGTGGCGTCTCTTGTGCCACTTTCTTCCTTATAATTATGTCATGGGACACACAAATTATCCACCTATTCCTTAGCATATGGTTTATCCAGTCTCTAAGGACACGGTCCACCCATTACTGGTCTAAGGATTGGATCAGTGTGTCGGTCCGCACATTGTTAAAAGCCCCCCGATGTCAAAGCATACCGCCAGTGTGTACGTTTTGGCATCGAAGGACTATTTTATTTCATGCACAACCTCGTGCAGGGCTGTCTCCACCGACCTTCCCTTGACATAGGCATTCTGTTTGTATTTAAACAGTTCGCTGGATATCCCACTCTTTAGCATGGTGTCCACAATATGTTCCATGTTTTTGTGTAGAAAGGACGTAAGGCTTATGGGTCTGTAGGCCTTTGGTGTCGCATAACTTGCCTCCTGCCAGGCTTTCGGAGTTTATGCAAGTCCTAGGCACGCTGTGAAAATTTTGGCCAGACGAGGCACCAGATAGTCTGCCTCTTTCTGTAGTAACGCCGGAAATATTCCAGGTTCGGCTGACTTAAATGGTTTGAAGCTCTTCAAGGATTCCTTCACCATAAATTCCGGAATTACAAACCTTCGATCAACGTCATTATTCCAAGATTCCGGTGTCTCTGTGAGTCGCGTCGTATCCTGTGGAAAATAGGTTTTCATCAAAAGCCTCAACATGTCCTCCGTTGTCTCTGCTCTCACTCCCATGTCGTCTACTAAAGTTTCAGTTTGAACATGGGTTTTTGAGAGAAACTTTTTTATCTTGGCGGCGTCATTAACGCTATCGACCTGTTCGCAGAAAAGTTTCCAGGAGGCACGATTTGCCGCTCTGGTGATCTTATTGTATTCCTTGAGCCGTGTGTAGAACACATCCCGCCATAACACACCAGCTTATGGACCGTTCATTACTAACGCTCAAAATTAGATTTTTCATACTCACCATCATAGGATGGGGGTATATTAATATAGTCATTCCGTTTGCAACACGTAGAAATATTTGTCTAAGACCCCATAAAGTATATATTCTTGATCGTCTCGACGATCTGACTCGATCTAACAATGTCCGTTCGTCTGTCGAAATCACGATAGCGGTCAAACGCGTAGAGCTATCCGCTTGAAATCTTTCACATATTCCTAGTATTGATGTAGATCGTTGGGGATTGCAAATGGGCCATAGCGGTCTAGATTTAGATATAGCTCCCATATAAATCGATCTCCCGAATTGACTTCTTGAGCCTCTGGAAACCATTATATTTGTCCGTTTTGGCTGAAATTTAGCATGTAGTGTTTTGTTATGACTCCCAATAACTGTGCCAAGTAACTGTGCCAAGTAACTGTGCCAAGTCCAAATCGGTCTTAATCCTGATATAGCTCCCATATAAACCGATCTTCCGATTTGACTTCTTGACTTCTTGAGCCCATACGAGCCGCAATTTTTGTACGATTTGGTTGAAATTGAGTATTTAGTGTTTTGTTATGACATTCAACAACTGTGCCATGTGCGGTCCAAATCTGTCTATAACCTGATATAGCTCCCATATAAACCGATCTCCCGATTTGACTTTTTGAACCCTTACAAGCCGCAATTTTTGTCCGATTTGGCTGAAATTGAGCCCGTAGCGCTTTATTATGGCATTCAACAACTATAGCAAGTGTGATCCAAATCGGTCCATAACCTGATATAGCTCCCATATAAACCGATCTTCAGATTTGACTTCTTGAGCCCCTACAAGCCGCAATTTTTGCCCGATTTGTCTGAAATTGAGCATGTAGTGTTTTATTATGGCATTCAACAACTATACCAAGCATGGTCCAAATCGGCCCATAACCAGATATAGCTCCTATATAAACCGATCTCCCGATTTTACTTCTTGAGCCCTTACAAGCCGCAATTTTTGTCCGATTTGGCTGAAATTGAGCATGTAGTGTTTTATTATGACATTCAACACCTATACCGAGTGTAGACCAAATCGGTCCATAACCTGATATAGCTCCTATATAAACCGATCTCCCGATTGGACTTCTTGAGCCCCTGGAAGCCGCAAATTTTTTCCAATTTGGCAGAAATTTTGCTTGCGGTGTTCCGTAACGACTTCCAACGACTGTGCCAATTACTATGCAAATCAGTCTATAACCTGATGTAGCTCCCATATAAACTGGTTTCTCGATCTTCCTTGTTCGGTTTCTATAAGCTTTAATTTTTGCAAAAGTTTGGTACGTAGAATAAAATTATGCCCTTCAACTAAATTTATTTCGTTTAAATTTTTAACAGAATCCATGGTGGTGATTTCGCAAGAATCGGCTCGGCACGCTTTTATTTGTTTTATATCTTTTTTTTAAAATCTAACAACTTTGGCCTTTGAAACTAAACGCTCGATAATCGGCCTTGATTATCTATTCTCTAAGTGGAAAAGGGGACAAAAGACGCCCCTTTTCCTCACAAAATATTTTTGCTCAAAATTCCAGCATTTTCTTATTAGAACAAAATGTTCACCAACTCTCGCTGGTCACCAATATTGAAAGCCAAACCCTCTCATCTATGTTCAAATTCAATTTCAAGTGCAAATTTGTTTAAAAATTGAAGGCAAAGCTCATATCGTCATCCTGTTTGTTCATCTGTCTATTGTCTTAATGTTCTACCAAGCATTGATCATGGGGTAGAATATCGTCGACAACGACCATACCACCAACCAGTTTTACTAAGACCACATTCACTGAAGCATGTCTTTGAATGCCAAAGGAAAATGGATGGCAAAAACAACACACAGCAAAAGAAGTGGATCTGGAATTATTGTAGGGATATGGTTGGAGTAACTCCCCAACAGACATAGCATCTTCTTGGTTTCATTGTTTTTTCAGTTTTGCGCGAGCCACCGGCTGTCGAGAAAGGGGCAACTTTACTCCAAAGTCTATTTAGAGATGAATGATTCATTATAGCACTCACAATCACACTCACACACACACAGGCACAAAACCTGGCACCAGGAGGTCGTTTACGGCATGGTATTTTTTCCCTGGTGTTTTTAGGTGGTCCCGCCATGCATGCAGCTTGTGTAGCTTGGCGTCTTCTTTGTCTTTCACTTGTCTATAGTGAGTGTTCTTTTCTTGGGAAAATTTAAAAACAGCTGATTTTCTGCTTTTTGCTTGCTTCGCAGTTTCTCTTGTTGTTGTTTTCTTTGGCAAGGCGATTTGACTAACTGGCTGCATTCGAAGGCTAAAGGGGATGGTACTCCTTTGAAAAAGTTTGCAGTGTCACCATAACTTACACTGGCCAACAGAAGTGAGTAAAACTTTAATACAAAAGAAAATCTTGTCAAAAATTTATTTCTGTGGAAAAAATTGTCAAAATTTAATTCTTTGAAAAATATTGTCAAATTTTTTTTCAACACACAATTTTGTTAAAATTTCTTTTTCGACAGAAAATTTTGTCAAAATTTTATTTCTATAGAAAATTTTGTCAAAATTTTATTTCTATAGAAAATTTTGTCAAAATTTTATTTCTATAGAAAATTTTGTCAAAATTTTATTTCTATAGAAAATTTTGTCAAAATTTTATTTCTATAGAAAATTTTGTCAAAATTTTATTTCTATAGAAAATTTTGTCAAAATTTTATTTCTATAGAAAATTTTGTCAAAATTTTATTTCTATAGAAAATTTTGTCAAAATTTTATTTCTATAGAAAATTTTGTCAAAATTTTATTTCTATAGAAAATTTTGTCAAAATTTTATTTCTATAGAAAATTTTGTCAAAATTTTATTTCTATAGAAAACTTTGCAAAACTTTATTTTTATAGAATATTATACGATTACCAGAGCGGCAAAACGTGCCTCCAGGAAGCTTTTCTGCGAACAGGTCGATAGCGTTAATGACGCCGCCAAGATGAACAAGTTTCTCTCAAAAAACCATGTCCAAACTGAAACGTTAGTAGACTACATGGGAGTGAGAGCAGAAACAACGGAGGACATGTTGAGGCTTTTGATGAAAACGCATTTTCCACAGGATATGACGGGACCCATGGAGACACCGAAATCTTGGAAAAATGAGGTTGATCGAAGGCTTATCATAACGGAATTTATGGTGAAGGAAGCCTTGAGGAGCTTCTAACCATTTAAGTCACCCAGACCTGATGGAATATTTCCGGCTTTACTACAAAAGGGGGGCGACTATTTGGCGCCTCATCTGGCCACCATTTTCACGGCGTGCCTAGCACTCCAGCGAACTCCTCAAAAACAAACAGCATACCTATGTCAACGGAAGGTCGGTGGAGAGTGATTTTGTCAACATTTTATACAATTTTTGTTCATTCAAATGAATGCAAAACTGCAGCACTGTGTTTTGCAATGACCAAGTTTGACTAGTTGCTCCACTGAAAAATAAGCGAACTAGCAGCTGCACATCTTTCCTACATATGGACCCCAAGTAAGTGCTTCGTTTGAGTGTGTTTCGTTTGTTTGTTTGTTTTTTTTCTTTTGGCCACAAATTTGCAATTCTATGCAAAATTTTTTCTAAAGCTATTTTTTGGTCATTTAAATGATGAGTGAAAACATGTGACTAAGTCGCGTGTGGACACACAGCCCAGTGAATGAGCAACATCACAGAGGTGAACAACCATGGTAATAAATATTAAATTGAGCAGATGATTCTTTTGAAATAAGCTCTTTGAACATTCTGCAAATCTAATTAAATGGAAGAAAATTAATAGTGAATTTAGTCCATCAATGGAGCACGAATTAGCTGAGCGTAAAATTGCAAATGAGCATGAAAAATGTTTTAAAAGCCAACAAATAGAGGATGACGATGTGATTTTAAGTTTGCAGCCAAAAAGACCAGAAAATCCAAGTTTTAACATTATGAAAAAAAGAAAAAAATATTCTGCGGCCAGTCCATTTTCATTAGGCCACAGAATCATTCTGGGGGTCCTAGGGATACTCTACAGAGATACTAAACTTAGGCATTGCTTGATGAAAATGTGGATATGTGAAGAACCCATGGCCCCGAAAGCCTCGGGGCGCCAGTTTGAAAATATTTACACAACTTGGAGGCCACCATAGCGCAGAGGTTAGCATGTCCGCCTATGACGCTGAACGCCTGGGTTCGAATCCTGGCGAGACCATCAGAAAAAAATTTTCAGCGGTGGTTTTCTCCTTCCAATGCTGGCAACAATTGTGAGGTACTATGCCATGTAAAACTTCTCTTCAAAGAAGTGTCGCACTGCGGCACGCCGTTCGGACTCGGCTATAAGAGGGAGGACCCCTTATCATTGAGCTTAAACTTTAATCGGACTGCACTCATTGATATGTGAGAAATTTGCCTCTGTTCCTTAGGGGAATGTTTATGGGCAAAATTTGCAATTTGCAAATTCACACAGCTTAATGCACATTAGAAATAAGCTAGTTGACAGATTTCCTTTATAGAACTGTTAAATAAACCTATTTTTCGGGTTCATTACGGCCACGGCGTATTTATCAGATGGCCGCAGCAACCCAGCTGAGAGAATTTGATATGTCATGTTGTAACAACTCGAAATATTCGTCTAAGACCCCATAAAGTATATATATTCTTGATCGACTTGATGTTCTGAGTCGATCTCAGTCTGTCCGTCCATGTGTAGAAATCACGATTGCGGTCGAACGCGTAAAGCTAGCCGCCTGAAATTTTGCACAGATACTTAATATTGATGTACTTCTCACATATCAATGAGTGGAGTCCGATTCAACTTTAAGCTCAATGATAAGGGGCCACCCTTTTATAGCGGAGTCCGAATGGCGTGCTACAGTGCGACACCTCTTTGGAGAGAAGTTTTACCTGGCATAGTACCTCATAAATGTTGCCAGCATTAGAAGGGGAAAACCACCGCTGAAAAATTTTTTTGTTGGTCTCGCCAGGATTCGAACCCAGGCGTTCAGCGTCATATGCGGACATGCTAACCTCTGCACTACGGTGGTTATTGGCTACAATGACCTTATGAAAACTATTTAAACTTACGATCTTGGGGGTTTCGTGGGTTGTTGTTGTAGTTGTAGCCACATTTTCATGTGGAGTTGGCAATCCTCGTCAGGCTCCTGTAGATAAGCAAGCTCGTTCGGGTCCAAAGGACCGACCGCCGCGAAAACAGGGTGGCCATTGGTTATTTAAAGGCGCCAATAACCCGCCTTGTCATATCGAACATCATAGGCACTCAGTATTTGTGCAAGAATCGGTGCCGCCTGGCCTCTTACTGAAACCCTCCGCTTGATACCACTGATTGTCCGCGACTGCCGTTGCCTGTGGACGCGCCCGGTAACTCGCAGCTAAGCTTCTCGTGACAGCAATGAGCACCACACAGATCGGACCTCAATGTATCGGTCAGTTTTGTTGTTAAAGCTAAATTTTTATACTCTCCACCATAGGATGGGAGTATACTTATTTCGTCATTCTTCGAAATATTCGTCTATGACCCCATCAAGTATATATATTCTTGATCGACATGAACATGAACATTTGGAACATTTTTATACTCTCCACCATAGGATGGGAGTATACTTATTTCGTCATTCTTCGAAATATTAGTGTGTGACCCCATCATGTATATATTCTTGATCGACATGACATTTTAAGTCGATCTAGCCATGTCCGTCCGTCTGTCCGATCGACTGTCCGTCCGTCAGTCGAAAGCACGCTAACTTTCGAAGGAGTAAAGCGAGCAGCATGAAATTTTGCAAGTACACTTCTTATGAGTGTAGGTCGGTTGAGATTATAAATAGCCCATATCGGTCCATGTTTTGATAAAGCTGCCATATAAACCGATCTCCCTAATTTACTTCTTGAGCCTCTAGAGGGCGCAATTCTCATCCGATTTGGCACGACGTGTTTCGTGATGACCTCCAACAACTGTGTTGAGTACGGTGGAAATCGGTCCATAATCTGATATAGCTGTCATATAAACCGATATGTTTCGTTATGACTTCCAATAACTGTGCCAAGTATGGTTGAAATCGGTCCATAACCTGATACAGCTGTCATAAACCAATCTGGGATCTTGACTACTTGAACCTCTAGAGGGCATAATTCTCATCCGATTTGGCTGAAATTTGGCACGACGTGTTTCGTTATGACTTTCAACCACTATGCTTAGTATGGTGGAAATCGGTCCATAATCTGATATAGTTGTCATATAAACCGATCTGGGAGCTTGACTTTTTGAGCCTCCAGAGGGCGCAATTCCTATCCGATTTAGCTGAAATTTGGCATGGGACGTTTTGATATGACTCCAACAACTATTCTAGTATGGTTCAAATCGGTTCATAATCTGATACAGCTGTCATATAAACCGATCTGGGATCTCGACTTTTTGAACCTCCAGAGGACATAATTATTATCCGATTTGACTGAAATTTTGTACAATTATTTGTAAACTTCTTTCTTCTTGCTTCGATTGGTCAAAGCAAATTTGCGAAAATTTTAAATGTCAGGGCGAATTGAATTTTCTTCGTCCTATTTAAAAATTTTGATATATCAAGTTTCCAAAAAAAATGCTTTGTTGTAGCAATTCGCCGATGCGGACACCTTATGAAATACGCCCTGATTACGGTCTTTAAAGAACAATTTATTTTCAAGTAACCGTTTCAGGGTAATGGGAAGCGCACTTTCAAAACTCGTTATTAGCTCTACGCATCTTTTTGGTCTACTTGTAGCTCATGGCATTTACCAAAAAGGAGTGTTATATACAAAGAATTTATTTCTCAAGAAACCAAAAATTTTAATTTTTTCTTATTTACATTGCGCCATAAAATTCTAAATGTCAAATTGAAATCATTAAAAAATTGGCTCTTAAAATGTAAGCAATTTTAAACCAGTTTCTAAACCAAAACTTAACACAAAAAATGTTAACCAATTCTAACAAAAATTCAAAAATAACCCCCTGACTGCTGCCGTAAATGAATCAAACTTTAAGCGAAAAAGTATGAAACTAACTACAACTTCGTCGTCGTCGTCGTCATCATCATCATAATGATTCACGCTAAAAATCAATTAAAATTATTCAGGAGAGATACCTAGCGACACAAACCCCATCATCCATATAGCGCACAGGCAGACATACTACAAAAACAGTATATATGCTGCTCGTTTTACTACCACTCAAACAGATACAAAATAAATTGCAACAATTATAAGGTGAATGATCTTCACAGTTAAACGAAACGAAAAAACATTTACAAACGAAAAATTATTTACAGTGAAAAGTCAAAGAGCCAGGCAGCAGGCAGTCAGCACACAGCGCCACAACCTGCTTGGAATGACACGACGTATAACTCATGCGACAAACTGACTGACAAACTAAATGCCAGAACTGCAAATGCAGTCAAACGAAAATGCAATAAGCCAATCATGCGCTCCTCATGCTGCAACTATCCGCACAAATGATGACGCAAAAAAGAAACACACACACACACACACTCAAACGGAGCCATCATCTCAAACGAACAGATGCAAAAAAAAAAAGACGAGGGGTAGTGAAAGCTAAAACAATGACATAGGGTAAAATGCCATTTAAATGCAATATTTTGATAGAGATGGCAAAGGTTCGAGTGACAGTGGAAATGTTTTTAATCAATGATAAATTTATGACCTTAAGTGATATTTTTCAAAAAGCTTGCTAAAATATATGGTGCTGATAAAAAGCCATTAGCTTATAATAAAATACTAAATTTTCCAAGAGAAATATTAAAATGTTGGAAAAGTATGTGTCTTAAATAACAGGTGGCGCTGGTTTATTGAAGGATAGAAAGGCCAATGTTAGCACTGAATTCAATGAATTAAATCAAATGTAACAAGTAAAGACGTGCTAATTTCGGCCGGGCCAAATCTTAGGAACCCACCACCATGTATTCTGCCAAAATATGGGAGCTATATCTAGTTATAGACCGAATTGGACCGTACATGGCGCAGTTGTTATGAATCATAACAGTACACCATGTACATAATTTCGGCCAAATCGGATGAAATTGTGGCTTCCATGGGCTCAAGAAGCCAAATCGAGAGATCGACTTATATGGAAGCTATAACAGTTTCTTGACTGATATGGACTGTACTTGGCACAGTTGTTGGAAGACATAACAGAACACTATGTATAAAATTTCAGCCAAATTGGACAAAAATTGTGGCTTCTATGGGCTCAAGAAATGAAATCGGGAGATCGTCTTATATGGGAGCAATATAAGGTTCTTAACCGATTTGGACCGTACTTGGCACAGTTGTTGGAAGTTATAACGGAACATAACATGCAAAATTTCGGCCAAGTCAGACAAAAATTGCGTCTTCCAGGGGCTCAAGAAGTCAAATCGGGAGATCGGTTTATATTGGAGCTATATTTAAATCTGAACCGATATGGCCCATTTGCAATCTCCGACGACCTACATCAATATAATGTTTCTGTGCAAAATTTTAAGCGGCTAGCTCTACGCGTTCGAGCGCTATAGTGATTTCGACAGACGGACGGACATGGCAAGATCGACTCAGGATGTCGAGACGATCAAGAATATATATACTTTATGGGGTCCTAGATCAATATTTCGAAGTGTTACAAACGGAATGACTAGATAAGTATAGCCCCATCCTATGGTGGTGGGTATACACATAAACTTCTATTATATATATAAAAATAAAATTTTTGCGCTTTGTTTGTTTATTTGTTCGTGCCTTAGTATGTTTGGGCGCCCGGTGGAAATTGTGTAAAAAATTTCCGAAGGGTGGGCGGACCCTCCCCCATACCCCAATTTTCAATTTTATACACGAAATTGATATAACATTTAGGGGTCAACTAACCTGGGGGGACGCCCCATCCAAAAACCCGCCCGGACGGACATGTTTAGCGCTTGGGACAATGTGGGTATCAAATGAAAGGCATTTAAGAGAAGAGTACGAATTTGGTATACAAATTTCGACCAAAGTGTTCGGGGGTGTCCCCCACCCCCAAATAACCCTCCACCAGATCTCTTTCACCGCTTTGGACAATATGGGTATCAAATGAAAGGTATTTAAAAGTAGAGTATAATTCTTTCATAAAAATTTATTTCTTGGTGTCTGAGTATTATACAAATTTCGCCCTAAGTGTTCGGGGGTGTCCCCCACCCCCAAATAACCATCCACCAGATCTCTTTCACCGCTTTGGACAATATGGGTATCAAATGAAAGGTATTTAAAAGTAGAGTACTGTAGTGGACGTGAGCTGAACCAAGTGTAGAGGTTAGGTCGATCGAACTCCAAACCCAATAAATGAAACACGTTGTTTCTATCAACTCTTAACTACTACTACTAGTCGAGAAAACTCCATTTTATTATTTTACATGACTATCATAAAGTACGATATTAAATGTAGTGGAATGTTATAGCACTTATACATAAACAAATAAATGTGATATTTCTGTGTTGCATATTACTACTTCATTGATGTAACAAAATGTACTAAGAAAGATAAATGTAACTGAAAGTACAATTCGAAAAATAAGAGATGGTTTGTGGATGCCACAATACCCCCCGGGTAGTTTTTTCGCTACCGGTAAAAACTAGGAAACTTTACTCGTCTTCCCGATCGTGTAGTCAATACTGGTGGTTGGTTGTTGCTAGCATTGGAACTCTCAATCGCATTTTCCTTCTTATGTTGACTCTCATTGTTGCTTTGGTAGACATCTTCCGACTTTGTCGTCTCGTTCGAAAATACTCGCGCTGGCTTTAATCGGTCTATTGATACCTTCTCTTTGCGTAGCCCTTTCTTTAAAACGAAATACTTTTTGAATCGTTGTTCTACCTCAAATGGGCCTTCAAATGGCGGTTCAAATGGTAGTCGAGTACGGTCCGTACGTACAAAAACAAATTTGCATTCTTGTAATTCAGGTTCGATGTAAGGTTTCTCAGTAGAATGCCACGACGGTTTAGCAGTCCGCAATTCACTCATAGCTTGCCGAAGTTTTTTAACAAATTCTGTTTGGCTCTCTTTCGTTTTGCTCTGAGTAAAAAATTCACCTGGCAACCGTAGCTGTGTTCCGTAGAGAAGCTCTGCAGGGCTGGCACCTATGTCGGGTTTCACAGTAGCACGAAGTCCCAACAGAACCAATGGAAGAACGAAGCACCAATCATTTGTAGCATAGCACTTGATGGAACTTTTGAGTGTGCGATGCCATCTCTCTATCATACCATTCGCCTGCGGGTGGTATGCAGTGGTGCGAAGATGACGTATGCCAAACGTGTTTGTTAATTCTTCAAAGAGAGATGATACGAACTGCCGTCCGAGATCCGTAGTTATTTTTTCTGGCACACCATACAGAGCGATCCAGCCGTTGACGAAAGCTGTTGCGACAGTGTGCGCGGTAATATCGGGGATTGGAATTGCCGTAGGCCACCTTGAAAATCTGTCTATGCACGTAAGACAGTAACGATTACCTGCTGACGTCGGCAGAGGCCCAATCAAGTCGATGTTTACGTGCTGGAAACGCTTATCTGCAGCAGAATATGGCTCGAGCGGTGCAGTTGTATGTCGTCCAATCTTTATTCTCTGGCACGGTATGCAACTTCGTACAAAAGTGGCTACGTCTTTTCTTATGCCTGGCCAAACATACCGATCCATCACAAGACGTCGCATAGCACGAATGCCAGGGTGAGACAGGCTGTGCAATTTCTTCAGAACCAACTCTCTTTGTCTCAATGGCACATACGGCCGTACATGCTTGCCGTCCACATTGCAGTATAGTTGTTGTTTGGTGTCTGGAATTTGCAACAAAGTTAATTTCAGTGAACTATTCTTACCTGGCTCCAGAAGAGATTTTAGTTCGTCGTCAGTCTCTTGCTCTGCAGCCATCGTTTCAAAATTAACTTCTCTCGTCGCAATGCTGTTGAGTCGCGACAACCAATCTGCAACGTTATTTTCTGTTCCTCGAATATGCTGAATGTCGGTGGAGTATTGACTTATAAAATCAAGTTGTCGCACTCTTCGTGGTGGTGCCTTTTCGCTTTTTTGTTTAAAGGCGAATATGAGCGGCTTGTGGTCGGTGAAGATTGTAAACTCTCGCCCCTCAAGTAAGTATTTGAAATGATCAACGCCTTGATACACAGCAGCAAGCTCTCGATCGTAGGCGCTATAATTGCGCTGCGCATCGGCTAGTTGTTTGGAATAGAATCCAAGAGGTTTTGCTTTCCCCTCGCAGATTTGGTGAAGCACAGCTCCCACAGCTGTGTCTGACGCATCAACAGTTAAAGTTAATTTACCATTTGAGGATAAGTAATTTAACATTGTTGCGTTAGCTATGTCATCTTTACATGCTTCGAAGGCAGCTTCTGTCTCCTTAGACCAGACAATTTTCGTTGTGTCGCACTTCTTGTTGCCATTTACCAGTTGTTGTAACACACTTTGATGCCTCGTAGCGTGTGGTAAGAAAGGTCGATAAAAATTAATCATTCCTAAGAATCGTTTTAGGTCCTTAGCCAGTGTTGGTTTTTCAAAGCGAAGTATAGCTTCGATCCTTTTCTTTGGTGGCTTAAGGCCCTCGCTTGTTATGGTATGGCCTAAAAATTCCAACTCGGTTTGACCAATCTTACATTTGCCTGCGTTGATGGACAAATTCCCTCTTCGTAGACGGTTGAAGACTTCACGTAGATCTCGTTCGTGTTGTTCCTCATCACTTGAGGCAACTAAAATATCATCGATGTAGGCAAATGTAAAATCCAAACCCCTCAACAGCTCGTCGATGTATCGCTGAAAAGTTTGGGCAGCATTTCTCAGCCCAAACGTCATATACATAAACTCATACAAGCCGAAAGGTGTTGATATGGCGGTTTTCGGTATGTCGTCGGGCTCAATCGGTATTTGGTGGTATGCCCGCTGCAAATCTATGGCTGAAAATATTTTCTTCCCGTGCAGAATATTTGTGACGTCGTGCAAATAAGGTATGGGGTACCGGTCTGGGAATGTCTGTGCGTTTAGCGCACGGTAGTCACCACACGGCCTCCACTCGTTATTCGCTTTCTTTACAAGATGCAGTGGACTAGCCCACTGGCTCTTCGATGGCCTGCAAATACCTTTATCGATGAGGAATTGGAATTCTTTCTTAGCGGCTTCCAGTCGTTCTCCAACCAAACGTCTTGGACGAGCAAACACCGGTGCACCTGAAGTTGTGATGAAATGAGTAGTCTTCGATTCGATTGGGTTTTTATTTGAATTCAAGACGGTCAAATCATTATACTCACGTAGAATTTGCGCAAACCTTGAGGAATCTGTGTGTGTTAGAATGCTTATTGAATTTTGTTTTGCAAAATTCCCTTTACATTCTAACATTGTTTGTCGATCAATTAATTTACCTCTTTTTATGTCAACAAGCAAATCATATGCTTTTAAGAAATCGGAGCCAATCATTGCGCAGTTGACGTCAGCGATGTAAAAGTTCCATACGAAACTCCGACGCAACCCAAATGACAAATTCAAACGTCGTTGCCCGTATGTTTTAATGGGCGACCCATTAGCTGCATAGAAGTTCGTTGGTTGATGTTTGTTTCGTTTGTCCCTTATGGTAGGTGGCAGCACGGACACATCCGCGCCTGTGTCTATTAAAAATTGGATGCTTGTGCTTTTGTCACAAACAATGAGGCGAGCGATTTGAACATATTCCTCGTCAGCACCGCCCGCGGAGTCTGGCGATAATGTTAGTTTTTTGTGTGGTTTGATGAATAGGTGCATGGAGGCCGGCACTTTTGAGCGTTGTTGCCGAACGTTCTATGATACCAACAGTGTTGTTGGCAACCAGTAGATGTGTTGTCGGACCGTCCATCCTCACTTTTTGATCTGCGGTTGTTAGACTTACTGCGGCTTCTCCTTCGACCAAAGCTTACCAGCTGATTTAACTGCTCTTCAATTCGTTGAATCCGCATGTTAAGATTGTTGTCAGGCAGATTTTGTGCTACCGCTGCTACATGCCGGTAATCAGAGACTTCAATGATTTTATCAGCGAGCTTTGCTAGCTCGGGTAAATCTGCATTTGATGCTTGAAGTATCGCACGAGTTTGAGCCGGTAACCTCTGTAACCAAAGAGTTTTAAGAAAATCATCGTTAATTTTACCTTTTGCTAAACTTTTGAGCTCGTTTAACAGTTGCGTTGGTCTTTTGTCGCCTAAATCAATTTCGGATATCAATTTTTGGATTTTCTTCTGCTCGCTGTCGCAGTATCGCTCAATAATGCAAGCTTTTAAGTGGAGGTACTTATTTGTTTCAGGCGGGTTGAGTATAGCGTCCGATATTTGGGCTAAGACACCACTTTCGATGGCTGCAACAACGGTGTTGAACCGGGAGACGTCGCTGTTTATACCTGAAATACCGAATTGAGCCTCGACTTGAGCAAACCATATTTCTGGCTGCTCTGGCCAGAAAGGTGGGACCTTGACAGAAACTCTGTTTACGATGGTATTGTGTTCAGATGGTGCACCAAGACTTCCTTGCGGATTAGCGCGTGTCACTGGTGTTGAAGTTGACGACTGCTGTTGTGGGATTGTATTCCCTTGTGCCTGTTTTCCATCGCCTTCCATTTTGCAATGCTCAAACGTTCGGGGTCACCAATTGTAGTGGACGTGAGCTGAACCAAGTGTAGAGGTTAGGTCGATCGAACTCCAAACCCAATAAATGAAACACGTTGTTTCTATCAACTCTTAACTACTACTACTAGTCGAGAAAACTCCATTTTATTATTTTACATGACTATCATAAAGTACGATATTAAATGTAGTGGAATGTTATAGCACTTATACATAAACAAATAAATGTGATATTTCTGTGTTGCATATTACTACTTCATTGATGTAACAAAATGTACTAAGAAAGATAAATGTAACTGAAAGTACAATTCGAAAAATAAGAGATGGTTTGTGGATGCCACAGTACAAATCTTTCATAAAAATGTATTTCTTGGTGTCTGAGAGGCCTCCCCACCCCTCAAAACCCCCCGCAGGCCATATTTACCAATTGAGGCAATATGGATATCTAATGAAAGGTATTTAAAAGTAGAGTAAGAATCTGATATAAACATTTTTTTCTTGGCGTTTAAGGCGCCCCCACAACCCCTCAACAGGTTATATTTACCGATTGGGACAATATGGATATCAAATAAAAGGTGTTTGGAAGTTGAGTGCACAAGATTGCCTCAACCCCAAAAAACCCTTAAATGGGCATGAATGTGCAACGTCACAAAATGGGTATCAAATGAAAGGTCTTTGAAAGTTGACAGCGAATCTGGTATACATATTTAGAATAGAGTCTGGGACCGGCCCACCCACTAAATATCCTTTAGTAGGACGTGTATTTCTAGCGGGATAATATGTGAATTAAAAGAAAGGTCTATGTCAGTAGAGTTCGAATTTAATGTTGATATAAGGATTCAAGTATTTGGGTCACGTCCAGCCATCCTGCCTTTCAGCAGGATATGTAAATCGCGACAATAAAGGACTCAAATAAATAGTCTTTTGGATCTTAGCGTCTGGGGGAACGAACCTCTTCTCCCAATAAAAACATCACCAAACTGTCATGTAGGACGACCGAGAATATATTATACTCAAATGAAAGGGCAATCCACCTCCCACTATCCTATCCAAATAAAGGAATTTAAAAAAATATATGAAGGCCTATCAGCATAGAATAGGACAGCAATAAAAGCTCTTTGGTAGTAGAGTACACATTTTACCCTCAAATTGGGATAGACACAGGAGGACCTGCGGATCTTTAAAAATGTTGTATCCCAAGTGGTAACTTTGAAATATGATTTTGAATGTAGATAACCAAACCAACAACAAAAAATTAATTAGTGTGAATCTGTACGAGTTGCCCTGAATATCTTGATAGGTCTCTAAACTCTCTTCAAACCGGCCATAAATACCTACTATGGCAATAAAGGAGACAAATATCAGGTATTTGATAGCAGAAAACAAATTTGATATCCAATTTTGAGGCCAAGTCACTCCATAAATTCCCCTTAAACCAATGGCAACATTTGAGAGTAGAGCACGATGCTGATATTTTTTCAGGGCTAAGTGCGTGGATGACCGCCCCACCTTAGATACCCCTCAAACTGGAAATATTTGTGGATTATGGCAAAAAGGGACTCAAATCTGGTATCGGTTTTATGGCCATGTGTTTCAGGGACGTCACACTTCATTAACTTCCCCTCAACCAATGGCAATTGGGGCTCAAAAACAGAAATTTGAGAGTAAAGCACGATGCTGATATTTTTTCAGGGCTAAGTGCGTGGGTGGCCGCCCCACATTACATACCCCTCAAAATTGAACTATTTATTTGTGGATTATGGCAAAAAGGGGCTCAAGTCGGGTATCTGTTTTATGGCCAGGGACGTCACACCTCACTAACTTCCCCTCAACCATACATATATACCGACTATAGCAATATGCAGCTTAAATGTGGTTTGTGAATCTGATATCCACTTTCGGGGCAAAGGGTTTGGCTACTCTAATCCACCACCAAAACCAAGAGAATGAAGTAGATCTAACATCCAAAATTTAACGGGCGCACTCTCTCTCTTCACAATATTTTCAAAAATGTCAAATCTTGGAAATGAATGGGGCGATTTAAGCGAAATTTGGTTTGTTTCATCCAAAAACAGAAGTTTGATATTCTTATTTAAGGTGGAATGTCTAGGGCGACCACCCCACCCTCAAGCTCAAACGAAAGGTATTGGAAACTAGAGCACGAATCTGATACATGGGGTCCACCTCACCCCCAAAAACACCCCATACCGGACATATTTACCCACCAAAGCAATATAAGGCTCAAATGAAAGAAATTTGGAAGTAGAGCACCAATATGATATCCACATGGACCAATCAGGGTACCGAGGGTACCAAATGAAAGGTACTGAAGAGTAGAATACGAATATAGTATTGAAACTATAGTCTAAGTACCCATCGGGTCGCCCCAACCCCTCAATTCCCTCAAACAGGCATATTGGACATTCATGTCAATATGGGTCTCAAATAAAAGGTGATCGGGAATAGATTACGAATCTGGCACACAAAATCAGATAGAAGTATAGGGGGTCAAACAACCCCCCAAATATGCCATATCGGATGAGGACGGACCCTCCCCCTTACCTCAAAAATGCCACCAAAACCAAAAGTCGACCAATAGGCACTATATGGGTATCAAATGAAAGGTATTGAAGAACACGAATATCGTATTAAAACTTGGGTCTAAGTACCCAGCGGGCCGCCCCAACCCCAAAACTGCTCTAAGCGGATATATTCGACGTTCATGTCAATATGGGAGTCAAACGAAAAGTATTCGGTAGTAGAGTACAAATATGGCATAAAAAAATTAGACCCCAGTAATGGGAGGTCGCCCCACCCCAAAATACCCCCAAATGAACATATTAGCCAACCATGCCTATATGGGAATCAAATGAAAGGCATTTGGAAGTAGATTACAAATATGAGATCAAAAATTTGCGTTCAAGTCTAGGGGGCGCTTCTCCACCTAAAAATACATCAAATAGGTTAGTTGACCCAATATGACAATATGGGACTCAAACGAAAGATATTTGAGAGTAGAAAACTAATTTGATATCCAATTTTGGAGCCAAGTATTTGCGGCGGGTACGCCCTAAGCATTTCCTAAAGTGAACTTCATTTACAAAACATGGATTCTATTGTTGAGGTCGGGTGCCAAATTTGATAGTCAATCGAAGAGCCATGTGACTGAGGAGCCGCCACACCACAAAATACCTCCCTTATCGGAAGTATTTATCGACCATAGTAATGTGTGACTTATAAAAGCTATTTGGGAGTGAAGCATGAAATGAATCCTCTTTTTCGGGACAAAAGGGCAAAAGGGGTCAAATTTCTCACGCGTCAATGTGTGCATTCGGATTCAAGTTTAAACTCAATGATGAGGGACCTCTTTTTATAGCCGAGTTCGAATGGCGTACCGCAGTGCGATACCTCTTTGGGGGGAATTTTTTACATGACGATGCTTGGCATAGTACTTCGCAAATGTCGCCAGCATTAAGAGGGGATAACCACCTCTTTTAATTTTTTCCGATGCTCTCGCCAGGATTCGAATGCAGGTGTTCAACGTCATAGGCGGGCATAGGCTACAGAGGAAAGAATTCGATATCCACATTCAGGGCTAAGTGTCCCCACCATAAAAAGATATTAGGGAGTTCGAGTCTAGTTTCCTATAAAAAAAGGAATTTTGACAAAATTTACTACAGTAATGAATTTCTGACACAATTTCCCTTTGAGATGAAATTTTGACAAAATTTCCTATAGAAATGAAATTTTGACAAAATTTCCTATAGAAATGAAATTTTGACAAAATTTCCTATAGAAATGAAATTTTGACAAAATTTCCTATAGAAATGAAATTTTGACAAAATTTCCTATAGAAATGAAATTTTGACAAAATTTCCTATAGAAATGAAATTTTGACAAAATTTCCTATAGAAATGAAATTTTGACAAAATTTCCTATAGAAATGGAATTTTGACAAAATTTCCTATAGAAATGAAATTTTGACAAAATTTCCTATAGAAATGAAATTTTGACAAAATTTCCTATAGAAATGAAATTTTGACAAAATTTCCTATAGAAATGAAATTTTGACAAAATTTCCTATAGAAATGAAATTTTGACAAAATTTCCTATAGAAATGAAATTTTGACAAAATTTCCTATAGAAATGAAATTTTGACAAAATTTCCTATAGAAATGAAATTTTGACAAAATTTCCTATAGAAATGAAATTTTGACAAAATTTCCTATAGAAATGAAATTTTGACAAAATTTCCTATAGAAATGAAATTTTGACAAAATTTCCTATAGAAATGAAATTTTGACAAAATTTCCTATAGAAATGAAATTTTGACAAAATTTCCTATAGAAATGAAATTTTGACAAAATTTCCTATAGAAATGAAATTTTGACAAAATTTCCTATAGAAATGAAATTTTGACAAAATTTCCTATAGAAATGAAATTTTGACAAAATTTCCTATAGAAATGAAATTTTGACAAAATTTCCTATAGAAATGAAATTTTGACAAAATTTCCTATAGAAATGAAATTTTGACAAAATTTCCTATAGAAATGAAATTATGAAAAAATTTCCTATAGAAATGAAATTTTGACAAAATTTCCTATAGAAATGAAATTTTGACAAAATTTCCTATAGAAATGAAATTTTGTCAAAATTTCCTATAGAAATGAAATTTTGTCAAAATTTCCTATAGAAATGAAATTTTGACAAAATTTCCTATAGAAATGAAATTTTGGCAAAATTTCCTATAGAAATGAAATTTTGACAAAATTTCCTATAGAAATGAAATTTTGTCAAAATTTCCTATAGAAATGAAATTTTGACAAAATTTCCTATAGAAATGAAATTTTGACAAAATTTCCTATAGAAATGAAATTTTGTCAAAATTTCCTATAGAAATGAAATTTTGACAAAATTTCCTATAGAAATGAAATTTTGACAAAATTTCCTATAGAAATGGAATTTTGACAAAATTTCCTATAGAAATGAAATTTTGACAAAATTTCCTATAGAAATGAAATTTTGACAAAATTTCCTATAGAAATGAAATTTTGACAAAATTTCCTATAGAAATGAAATTTTGACAAAATTTCCTATAGAAATGAAATTTTGACAAAATTTCCTATAGAAATGAAATTTTGACAAAATTTCCTATAGAAATGAAATTTTGACAAAATTTCCTATAGAAATGAAATTTTGACAAAATTTCCTATAGAAATGAAATTTTGACAAAATTTCCTATAGAAATGAAATTTTGACAAAATTTCCTATAGAAATGAAATTTTGACAAAATTTCCTATAGAAATGAAATTTTGACAAAATTTCCTATAGAAATGAAATTTTGACAAAATTTCCTATAGAAATGAAATTTTGGCAAAATTTCCTATAGAAATGAAATTTTGACAAAATTTCCTATAGAAATGAAATTTTGACAAAATTTCCTATAGAAATGAAATTTTGTCAAAATTTCCTATAGAAATGAAATTTTGACAAAATTTCCTATAGAAATGAAATTTTGGCAAAATTTCCTATAGAAATGAAATTTTGGCAAAATTTCCTATAGAAATGAAATTTTGTCAAAATTTCCTATAGAAATGAAATTTTGACAAAATTTCCTATAGAAATGAAATTTTGACAAAATTTCCTATAGAAATGAAATTTTGACAAAATTTCCTATAGAAATGAAATTTTGACAAAATTTCCTATAGAAATGAAATTTTGACAAAATTTCCTATAGAAATGAAATTTTGACAAAATTTCCTATAGAAATGAAATTTTGACAAAATTTCCTATAGAAATGAAATTTTGACAAAATTTCCTATAGAAATGAAATTTTGACAAAATTTCCTATAGAAATGAAATTTTGACAAAATTTCCTATAGAAATGAAATTTTGACAAAATTTCCTATAGAAATGAAATTTTGACAAAATTTCCTATAGAAATGAAATTTTGACAAAATTTCCTATAGAAATGAAATTTTGACAAAATTTCCTATAGAAATGAAATTTTGACAAAATTTCCTATAGAAATGAAATTTTGACAAAATTTCCTATAGAAATGAAATTTTGACAAAATTTCCTATAGAAATGAAATTTTGACAAAATTTCCTATAGAAATGAAATTTTGACAAAATTTCCTATAGAAATGAAATTTTGACAAAATTTCCTATAGAAATGAAATTTTGACAAAATTTCCTATAAAAATGAAATTATGAAAAAATTTCCTATAGAAATGAAATTTTGACAAAATTTCCTATAGAAATGAAATTTTGACAAAATTTCCTATAGAAATGAAATTTTGTCAAAATTTCCTATAGAAATGAAATTTTGTCAAAATTTCCTATAGAAATGAAATTTTGACAAAATTTCCTATAGAAATGAAATTTTGGCAAAATTTCCTATAGAAATGAAATTTTGACAAAATTTCCTATAGAAATGAAATTTTGTCAAAATTTCCTATAGAAATGAAATTTTGACAAAATTTCCTATAGAAATGAAATTTTGACAAAATTTCCTATAGAAATGAAATTTTGACAAAATTTCCTATAGAAATGAAATTTTGGCAAAATTTCCTATAGAAATGAAATTTTGACAAAATTTCCTATAGAAATGAAATTTTGACAAAATTTCCTATAGAAATGAAATTTTGACAAAATTTCCTATAGAAATGAAATTTTGACAAAATTTCCTATAGAAATGAAATTTTGACAAAATTTCCTATAGAAATGGAATTTTGACAAAATTTCCTATAGAAATGAAATTTTGACAAAATTTCCTATAGAAATGAAATTTTGACAAAATTTCCTATAGAAATGAAATTTTGACAAAATTTCCTATAGAAATGAAATTTTGGCAAAATTTCCTATAGAAATGAAATTTTGACAAAATTTCCTATAGAAATGAAATTTTGACAAAATTTCCTATAGAAATGAAATTTTGACAAAATTTCCTATAGAAATGAAATTTTGACAAAATTTCCTATAGAAATGAAATTTTGACAAAATTTCCTATAGAAATGGAATTTTGACAAAATTTCCTATAGAAATGAAATTTTGACAAAATTTCCTATAGAAATGAAATTTTGACAAAATTTCCTATAGAAATGAAATTTTGACAAAATTTCCTATAGAAATGAAATTTTGACAAAATTTCCTATAGAAATGAAATTTTGACAAAATTTCCTATAGAAATGAAATTTTGACAAAATTTCCTATAGAAATGAAATTTTGACAAAATTTCCTATAGAAATGAAATTTTGACAAAATTTCCTATAGAAATGAAATTTTGACAAAATTTCCTATAGAAATGAAATTTTGACAAAATTTCCTATAGAAATGAAATTTTGACAAAATTTCCTATAGAAATGAAATTTTGACAAAATTTCCTATAGAAATGAAATTTTGACAAAATTTCCTATAGAAATGAAATTTTGACAAAATTTCCTATAGAAATGAAATTTTGACAAAATTTCCTATAGAAATGAAATTTTGACAAAATTTCCTATAGAAATGAAATTTTGACAAAATTTCCTATAGAAATGAAATTTTGACAAAATTTCCTATAGAAATGAAATTTTGACAAAATTTCCTATAGAAATGAAATTTTGACAAAATTTCCTATAAAAATGAAATTATGAAAAAATTTCCTATAGAAATGAAATTTTGACAAAATTTCCTATAGAAATGAAATTTTGACAAAATTTCCTATAGAAATGAAATTTTGTCAAAATTTCCTATAGAAATGAAATTTTGTCAAAATTTCCTATAGAAATGAAATTTTGACAAAATTTCCTATAGAAATGAAATTTTGGCAAAATTTCCTATAGAAATGAAATTTTGACAAAATTTCCTATAGAAATGAAATTTTGTCAAAATTTCCTATAGAAATGAAATTTTGACAAAATTTCCTATAGAAATGAAATTTTGACAAAATTTCCTATAGAAATGAAATTTTGACAAAATTTCCTATAGAAATGAAATTTTGGCAAAATTTCCTATAGAAATGAAATTTTGACAAAATTTCCTATAGAAATGAAATTTTGACAAAATTTCCTATAGAAATGAAATTTTGACAAAATTTCCTATAGAAATGAAATTTTGACAAAATTTCCTATAGAAATGAAATTTTGACAAAATTTCCTATAGAAATGGAATTTTGACAAAATTTCCTATAGAAATGAAATTTTGACAAAATTTCCTATAGAAATGAAATTTTGACAAAATTTCCTATAGAAATGAAATTTTGACAAAATTTCCTATAGAAATGAAATTTTGACAAAATTTCCTATAGAAATGAAATTTTGACAAAATTTCCTATAGAAATGAAATTATGAAAAAATTTCCTATAGAAATGAAATTTTGACAAAATTTCCTATAGAAATGAAATTTTGACAAAATTTCCTATAGAAATGAAATTTTGTCAAAATTTCCTATAGAAATGAAATTTTGTCAAAATTTCCTATAGAAATGAAATTTTGACAAAATTTCCTATAGAAATGAAATTTTGGCAAAATTTCCTATAGAAATGAAATTTTGACAAAATTTCCTATAGAAATGAAATTTTGACAAAATTTCCTATAGAAATGAAATTTTGACAAAATTTCCTATAGAAATGGAATTTTGACAAAATTTCCTATAGAAATGAAATTTTGACAAAATTTCCTATAGAAATGAAATTTTGACAAAATTTCCTATAGAAATGAAATTTTGACAAAATTTCCTATAGAAATGAAATTTTGACAAAATTTCCTATAGAAATGAAATTTTGACAAAATTTCCTATAGAAATGAAATTTTGACAAAATTTCCTATAGAAATGAAATTATGAAAAAATTTCCTATAGAAATGAAATTTTGACAAAATTTCCTATAGAAATGAAATTTTGACAAAATTTCCTATAGAAATGAAATTTTGTCAAAATTTCCTATAGAAATGAAATTTTGTCAAAATTTCCTATAGAAATGAAATTTTGACAAAATTTCCTATAGAAATGAAATTTTGACAAAATTTCCTATAGAAATGAAATTTTGACAAAATTTCCTATAGAAATGAAATTTTGACAAAATTAACTATAGAAATAAAATTTTGAAAAAATTTCCTGTAGAAATGGAATTTCGACAAAATTTCCTATAGAAATGAAATTTTGACAAAATTTCCTATAGAAATGAAATTTTGGCAAAATTTCCTATAGAAATGAAATTTTGGCAAAATTTCCTGCAGCAATGGAATTTAGATAAACTTTTCTACAGAAATAAAATTTTGTATATAACTCCCATTGTTGCACAATTTTGGTTTGTTTAACCTTTTTTCGTTTTCTGCATTCGTTTCTCATGGTCTGAGTCATGAAGTTAGCAAGCACATTTGTTATCTCTCACACGCTACATAGTATGTATACCACACACCCATCTGTTCGAACTTCAGATAAGTTAAACTAGGCTACATATTGACACTTCATTCATTATGCCAACAAAAAATAATAATTTTCTCTTGCTCAAGGCTGCAAGTTTAAGTACGTATTCACTATGTATGCCATGATAAGATCCACGATGTGATAGTGCATTAATTTGGCTCAAATCCTCAGCTGTATTAGCCACTTGACAATGTTAATTACATGGCTGGCACAGAAGGAAGCTCATTTCTCCAATGGATTGGAGCAAATCAAGTAGTATGAATAAATGTGGCCATTTCTTGTAACTGTATTAGGCTTCGTTTGGCTTACTTATAGAACAAATAAATTGAAATTGAAAATCTAATTGAAATTTTTAATAGGATTTACGGGTACAATAAATACCTGTTAAATGTGGCAGGAAGTAGAAATCCATTGGTAATGTAGCACACTTACCTGTAAAGAAGGGAAAAGGAAATTAAAAAAAATTGTTGCAAATATTTAATAGGATTTATTGTTTAGAATTTTTTTGTTGAGTGAATATTGCTAGAAAATAAAACAAAACAGAAATCAAATCCAAACAAAATGTGTGTTCATTATGACAAAACCCTTGATGCGTAAATTTGGTTTCTTTATCGATGCATTAAAGAAATCGGCTTACAATCTTAAGAAAATTCAATGCTGTATGGATAGTAAAATACCCAATATTAGAGCTGTATAAGAAAAATTCTAACTAGAGTTAGGAAAGGTATATTCTACGGGGCTTTCATTGGAATGACGTGTACGAGTGAAAATACAGTCGAAACCGGATAAGTGAAACGCTAAAATGTGCCCATTTCATTTCACTTTTCTATAATTTTCAGTTAACCATTCATTTTAGCGGTATTTTCAGTTAAGCGATTTTCGCTTAAGCGAACTTTCAGTCAAGTTTCACTTAAGCGGGATTTTCACTAAACCGTTTTACAATTATGCGGTTTTGACTGTATGAGATAGACCTTGAGGCCACCGCAGCGCAAAGATTAGAATGTCTGCCCATAATGCTGAACGTCTGGGACCGAATCCTGGTGAGATCTAAAAAAAGTGTCGGCCGTGGATATCCCCTACTAACGCTGACAAAATTTGTGTGCGACCCAATGAGGTGTCGCACTAAGGCACGACGTTCGGACTCGGTTAAAAAGGAATTTGCGCTAAAGCGAACACAATTGCATGGTTTAACACCAAAAATGGTTCTTTCCATCAAGTTTCACTTAAGCGGGATTTTCACTAAACCGTATTACAGTTATGCGGTTTTGACTGTACAGTGAGGTAGACCTGGAGGCTACCGTAGCGCAAAGGTAAGCATGTCCGCCAGTGATAATGAACGTCTGGGACAAAATCCTGGTCAGAGCTTAAAAAAATTTCAGCGGTGGTTATACCCTTCTAATGCTGGTATCGTTTTGTGTGGTACTATGCCATGTAATAAATTCTTTCCAAAGCGATATCGCACTGCAGCACGCCGTTCGAACTCCCCCATAGAAAAGGAGGTCCCTTATCATTGAGCTTAAACTTGAATCGGTGAGAACTCATTGATATGTGAGAAGTTTCCTTAATGGAATGTTCAGGGCGAGATTTGCAGTTGCATTACTGTAATGTAGACCATATGGCGGCGCACAAGAGAATTCCGCATTATGTTTATGGAAAGATATGACTTAACGAAGAAGAGTAGAAGGCAATTAAGCACTAGCTTTTATGTCCGGATCTGCAGGGGCAAAAGCTTGCCATCTTGAAGGTAACTCATTGCTCTATTGGGGCTAATCCATTGCCTACTCCATACTTGGGTACCAAGCCTCCTCCAAGAAACTCATAGTACGACCAAGAGTGTCGAAATGCTGCTGAAGCCAAGAATGCGGCACACACAGCAATCCTGCCATCAGTGGCAACGTCTATTCCGCACCAAGGAAATGGAAAGACGTGAGTGTGAGCGAATTGAGATATACAAGAGTCCGAATGAAATTGGGAAATTTTATCAAAAAATTAAACAAACCGATGACTTTGGTGCAGGCACATTATCCTGCCGAGAGAAAAGACGATAGTATAGCTATGAGCACCACATAGGCTAGAAAATTGAGAACCGATGTGTATGGTGTTCATTGTATGGTGTTCATTGTTGGCGCCTTTAAATAACCAATGGCCACCCTGTTCCCAGGCGATCGGTTCTTTGGACCGGAACAAGTTAGCTCACATACAGGAGCTTGACGAGGATCGGAACCTCCATATGCAAATGTGACTACAACAACAAAGACGGAAATCTGGCAACTGATATCTTAAGTGTGCTGAGGATATGGAAAGAACATTTTACCCAGCTGCTAGAGTCTGACAATGTCGGCGAAGAGGATACCTCAGAACCAATCCTTGATGATGGTATAAAATGTTTACCTCCTTGTCAGAATGGAGTCCAAGTAGCTGTGACCAGTCTGAAGAACAACAAGGCAACAGGAGCCGATGGGTTGCCCACTGAAGTATTTAAGACCAGAGATGAGACGCGTATAAGACGTATGCAACAGCTTGTCTGCGCAATCTGGCTAGAATAACGCATACCCGATGATTGGAACATCAGCATGCTTTGTACCGGAACAAGACGAAGCAGACAAGACAGAATCTGTCTCCCTCCCTCCCTATCGCCTAAAGGATAATCTCGAGTGTGCTTTGTGAAAGATTAAAACCTAAAGTCAATGAGAAAATTGGTGCCTATCAATGCGGCTTAAGGCCTGGTAAATCCATCATAGGCCAGATATTCACACTGCGCCACATTCAGGAAACTCTTACCATGTCTTTGTTGATTACAAAGCCGCTTTCGACAGACCTATACGTTCAAAGACATTTCTAGCTATGTCAGAGTATGGTATTCCTGCAAAACTCAACAGGATGACACTTGGCCAACAGATGCTACTTTGGATTAAGCAAGCAGTTTTGAAACAATGACACTTCTCGACTTACGAAAATTACACTTTACAAGACACTGATGCTATCCGTGTTATTAAATGGTTCCAAGGGAAGGGTACTTGTGAAAGCAGACGAGACAGTGTTTGGAGTGTTTGAAAGCAAGATTATGGACCAGTTTGCATATATGGAGAGTCTCGACGTCGTATGAACTGTATGACGACGTTGGCATAGTTAAACCCCTCAAAATACAACGATTCCGTTGACTACGTCATGTTGTCAGTATGTTTTTGAAGGCGATCACGGTGGCAACAGGGACGACCAAGATCCCAATGGAAAGATTAAGTGGTGAAACTTGATGTCAGAGATTCAAAAAGCGCAGAAGATCGAGGCGCTTGAAACGCTATTCTAAGTTCGGTTCATGCGACAAATGTTCTGCCATAGCCAATTAAAGTAAAAACAAGTAAAAGTGTGCTAAGTTCGGCCGGGCCGAAACTAACCCAAGCCATTGTCCCAAATTTCACCGAAATCAGATAATAAATGTGGCTTTAATGGGCCAAAAACTTCAATTGACAGATCGGTCTATATGGAGGCTATATCAAGATATAGTCCGATATATCCCATCGTCGAAGAAAGCTTCAGCTAATTATCGTCGTTTTTAAAGCCTGTAACGTGATTTCAATAGACGGACGGAATGACAGATGTTCAGGCAGTGCCACATGCCGCACAGCACGCGTAACAATGGACTTATTGAGAGGCAAGTTCGGTGAACATATTATTTCACGTTTGGGATTGGTCGCCATGATAGTCCAATTTAAAGCCTTTAGACTACATTTTGTGGGGCTATGTTAGAGCTCATGTCTATACAGACAAGCCCGCTTCAATTGATGGATTGGAAGACAACATTGAGGCATTTATTCATGAGATACCGGCCTTTCTTTCAAACTTGAAAAAAAAAAATCATTGACATTTTTAATATTTGCAACCCTTCACAAGCATTTCACAGGATTATAAAATTTAAAGATATTCTCTCAGTGTATTTCCTAACTATGACAGAAATTGTCTAGTGATTATGCAAATATTTACCAAGATTTCCATACTTGTTGAACTCACAGCAAAAAAAAAAAAACTCGAAACAAATGCAAATATGCCAAAGTCCAGGCCAGGCACTTATATTGATCCCCATTTCGATGGCATTTGCAAGCCTACGTTTCCTTTTTTCTGAGTTTTTTTCCAACAAAAACACAAATAAATGTTGTTGGTTTGGCACCACAATTTGACAGGCACATGTCAGTTGTTTCGTTATGCTTTTTTTTCACATCTTTTAACATTTATTTGCAAATGAAGAAATAAATTGCCCACAGGACATTAGCAGACAAATAATTCCATTTCATATAGCGAGCCGGAAAAGACCAAAAATCATTTATTTCAGTTACATTACGAACTTTAAACGGAAAGCAGCTGCTTGAACCGCAACAATCAACGTGAATTGATGTGGGGAGGTGGCCCCGCAAAAGAATTACATATCCAGTCCGGAGCATTGAATGTTTTATGATGATGATCGTTGTCGCCGCCACAGAGTAAAAGTCTCCTCCTGACCAAAGATATAGCTACGAGTATGTCAGCAACACAAAGGACTGAGGCAAAACGCAGCGCCATATAAAAAAAATATAATCTCTGTTGCATGGCATGTCTGTCTGTCCGTTGGTTCGTCGTCTGAATACAAACTGTTATGCTTTTGACAGCTGACAAATATCCAGAGCCAGAGAAAAATATGAAATGTAACTGCAATTTAATGTTGGTTTGCAATTTGTGGTGGCGTAGCGGCGACCAAAGGTATCTGTCTGGAAGTGAACCAACCATATGGGGGTGATATCCAGAAATTTATGACCACAGCTGAAGTCTTGGGGGATTTAAAGGTAGACATATAATTGTAATTAGAGGTGAAAGTTTGCTAGAGCAAGAAATAAATCTTTATTATGGATATTTGCCAAGATGTAAAATGGCATTGTAAATGATATGTGCAAGGGAAACGTGTAATTTTTTAATAGAGGATTTGTTCTAACAAAAAATTTAGAAAATATTTAGGATCACAATACAAGCAAAATATGCTTTAAATTTGGCCGGGTCGCACTATGCATAACCACCAACATGGATTCAACTAGAAACTCATAAAATGGCAATTAACCCTTTCACTACCGACGTCCTCTACAGGAGACATAACTTTAAAAGTGTCTACTGCTCATTAATCTTAAAATTTGTGTTACAGTTTTTGTTTGACCGTATTAACGGTACTGTTTTTATATTTTGTTTACATCTTTGTTTTTTTCTTAAATTAGATTTGAGTAAGTGTGGTGATCTATTGCCATTGGCGTAGCTAGGCATTTTTTCTGGGGGGTGCTAAAGCTCATGTTCGATCCAGCTAAACTAACTACTACCTCAGGATAACTACTACCTCGGGTATACATAACAAGTAAAAGCGTGCTAAGTTCGGCCGGGCCGAATCTTATATACCCTCCACCATGGATCGCATTTGTCGAGTTCTTTTCCCGGCATCTCTTCTTAGGCAAAAAAGGATATAAGAAAAGATTTGCTCTGCTATTAGAACGATATCAGGATATGGTTCGGTTTGGACCACAATTAAATTATATGTTGGAGACATGTGTAAAAAGTCAGCCAATTCGACTAAGAATTGCACCCTATGGGGGCTCAAGAAGTTAAATAGAGAGGTCGATTTATATGGAAGCTGTATCGGGCTATAGATAGATTCAGACCATAATAAACACATATGTTGATGGTCATGAAAGGATCCGTCGTACAAAATTTCAGGCAAATCGGATAATAATTGCGACCTCTAGAGGCTCAAGAAGTCAAGTCCCAGATCGGTTTATATGGTAGCTATATCAAGTTATGAACCGATTTTAACCTTATTTGACATAGTTGTTGAAAGTAACAATAAAAAACGTCTTGCAAAATTTCAGCCAAATCGGATAAGAATTGCGCTCTCTAGAAGCTCAAAAGTCAAGTCCCCAGATCTGTTTGTATGACAGCTATATCAGGTTATGAACCGATTTGAACCATACTCGGTACAGTTGTTGGATATCATAACAAAACACGTCTTGCAAAATTTCATTCCAATCGGATAAGAATTGCGCACTCTAGAGGCTCAAGAAGTTAAGACCCAAGATCGGTTTATATGGCAGCTATAACAGGTTATGGACCGATTTGAACCATACTTGGCACAGTTGTTGGATACCATAACAAAACACGTCGTGCAAAATTTCATTCCAATCGGATAAGAATTGCGCACTCTAGAGGCTCAAAAAGTCAAGACCCAAGATCGGTTTATATGGCAGCTATATCAAAACATGGACCGATATGGCCCATTTACAATACCAACCGACCTACACTAATAAGAAGTATTTGTGCAAAATTTCAAGCGGCTAGCTTTACTCCTTCGGAAGTTAGCGTGCTTTCGACAGACAGACGGACGGACGGACGGACTTGGCTAGATCGCCATAAAATTTCACAACGATAAAGAATATATATACTTTATGGGGTCTCAGACGAATATTTCGAGTAGTTACAAACAGAATGATGAAATTAGTATACCCCCATCCCATGGTGGAGGGTATAAAAATATTCGTTAAAATCCGGTACGGGATGAGTGTACGGTGGCGGCACCGACATAAATACTCAGTGCCTGCGATACTCGATAAGAAAAGGCGAGTTATTGGCGCCTTAAATGCAACGACCCTAATACTCCCGGACGGGCTGGCTCACTTTTGGAGTTTGACGAGGATCGATACCTCCACATTCAATTGTGGTTTCAACAACCACAACCGGTGAAAAATGCACCATTATGAACATACAACAGCTATATCGACATTTGGTCAGATCGGGACAAAACATACCACAATTCACTCTTCAAAATTTAAACCAAATCGGGTAATGAAAAAGTCTTATCGATCAACATATACGGCAGCTATATCCAAATGTATTCCGATGTGTATCATGTTCGGGGAGGATATGAAAAGGTGTAACATAGCTCACTGTACTTCATTTCAAAATAAATCGGGTAATAAACACGTTTTTTTTTTTGGGGTGAAATATTTTCAACCGGTAGTTCGGCCTTTATGGGGGATATAACAAAAAAAAGTCCGCTGTGTAAAAAAAAAATGCGGCTTTTATGGGTGTGAGACCTAAAATCGGGTCATCGATATACATGGGGCTATATTAAGACAAAGATCTCAACACAAATTATTGTCTAAATTTTAGCCTAATCAGGCAATAAACTCGGCTTTTATGGGCCCAAAACTTTAAATCAGAAGAAAGGTCTATATGGAGGCCATATTGAGTTAGTCCGATTTGGACTCAACATCAACATCAATCATTGTGCCCAACTTCAGCCAAATTGGGTAATAAATGCAGCTTTTACGAGCCTAACACCCTAAATCGGTAGATCGGCCTATATGGGGGCTATATCAGAATATAGACCGATATAGCTATCTTCGAACTTAACCTGCCTATGGACAAAAAAAAATTATCTGTGCAAAATTCTAACTCAATATCTTAATTTTAGGAGGCCACCGCAGCGCAGAGGTTAGCATGTCCGCCTATGACGCTGAACGCTTGGTTCGAATCCTGGCGAGACCATCAGAAAAAAATTTCAGCGGTGGTTTTCCCCTCCTACTGCTGGCGACATTTGTGAGGTACTATGCCATGTAAAACTTCTCTCCAAAGAGGTGTCGCACTGCAGCTCGCCGTTCGGACTCTCCTATAAAAAGGAGGCCCCTTATCATTGAGCTTAAACTAAAATCGGACTGCACTCATTGATATGTGAGAAGTTTGCCCCTGTTCCTTAGTGGAATGTTCATGGGCAAAATTTGCAAATTTTCAATACTTTAAATCACAAGACCGGTCTATATTGAGATAGTCCGATTTGGACCGCATACGGCACGGATGTCGGTGATCTCAACACAAATCATTGGATTTGTACGATACCAAGGAGAGGTATCGAGAGAAAAGGAAAGAGGAGAAATGCCTATGCCGCAGAAAGAAAAAGGAAATGGGAAAACGTGAATGTGAGCGAATCGAGATGTACAGGAGTTTGAATAAAGTCCGGAAAATCTGCCTAAGCATAAAACATCAAACAGATGGCTTTGGTACAGGCACATACTCTTGCAGAGACAAAGAAGGAAATCTGGTAATTGATACAGATAGTGTCAGAGAGATCATTTTACCCAACTGCCTGTGTCAGACGACGGCGGCGATAAGGATGCCGCAGAACCAATCCCTGATGATGGTATACAATGCAAACCTACCGGAAAACCCTTGTGTTGCAATCGGCCAACTGACAGCTCTATCGTAAAGCTTGACTATTTTGAGGTTATACGTACTCAGAACGTTTTGGCATACGAGCGCTATTTGTGTTGTTTGCAATAACTTAACCTTAACTAACTTTACCTCGCCCAAAAAAAAAATGGATTTAATCGAGAGATTGTTTTTACAACTTTTGACGTGAATTAACTCAACAACAGTGCATCGACCATCAAGGACCAGTGTTTATCGATGGGTTCAATCGAGGTCGTAGTTCACTCCAAGACGAAATTCATAAAGGTCGTCCAAAATCAGTTATTGTTCCAAAAACCATTGATGCTGTGCGCCAACTGCCAGTGCAAGATCGTCATGTGACCTATCGTGAGATTAAGACAAACTTAGGCATTAGTGGGACCAGCATACAATCAACATTGCATGAACATATGTTCGTCAAAAAAATTTGTTCGCGTTGGATCCCACACAATTTGTCAATAGCTCAAAAAAAGGCTCGTGTCAATTTGCCCGAATGATATGCTACAAAAATAGGAAACAACTAAATTTTTGAGCACTCAAAACATCGATTTGATGAGTCATCCGCCGTATAGTCCTGACTTGGCACCGAATGACTTCCTTTAAGTTAAGTTAAATGAGAGGTCAACGTTTATCGACACCTGAAGAAGCGGTTGATGCGTTCAGAATGTATGTTTGGAGATACCTCAATCTGAGTGGCAAAAATGCCTCGACAATTGGTTCGAACGCATTTTCGCGATTTTCGATGATTAATATTTGTTTTTGTGTTCTCTAGTTCCGAAATATAAAAGGCAACCCTCGTAGCGGCTCAAGATGTCAAATTGGAGGATCGGTTTATGTGGAGTCTATATCCAAATCTTAATCGATATGGGCCATTTGCAATCCCCAACAGCCTACATCAATAAGAAGTATCTGTGCAAAATTTCAAGCGTCTATTGGGTTGCCCGATAAGTGTTGGATATTTTGTGGACGGAACGACAATCCGGCACTTAAGGTTCAATTTTTATATCAAGTTTGAACTCTGCTTTCAAATATATTTTATTTGATATCCATATTGTGCTGGTCAATATATTGGGTTGCCCAAAAAGTAATTGCGGATTTTTCGTAAAATCGTCATTGACAAATTTTTTCACAGCTTGTGACTCTGTAATTGCATTCTTTCTTCTGTCAGTTATCAGCTGTTACTTTTAGCTTGCTTTAAAAAAAAAGTGTAAAAAATGTATATTTGATTAAAGTTCATTCTAAGCTTTATTAAAAATGCATTTACTTTCTTTTAAAAAATCCTCAGTTACTTTTTGGGCAACCCAATAGTTTTACGCGTTCGACCGCTTTCGTGATTTCTACAGACGGACGGACGGACATGGCTGGATCGACTGGGGATGTCTAGACGATCCAGAACATACTTTATGGGCCGCAGAGCAATATTTCGAGATGCTACAAACGGAATGACTAGATTAGTATACCCCATCCTATGGTGGTGGGTATGGTATGGCAGCCATGTAAAAACTTCTCCTGAAAGAGATGTTGCGCCGTTCGGACTCGGCTATAAAAAGGAGGCGGCTTATCATTCAGCTAAAACTTGAATTGGACAGCACTCATTGATAAGTATGAAAATTGCCGCTGTTCCTTTATGGAATGTTCATGGGCGAATTTGCATTTGAAAAGTTTATTGACCTTAAAGTCTTTGGCAGTGCATTAGTGGTCTTGATCAACTTGGGTATAAATTCCGCCCTTGCCTCTTACCAGCACCTTGGTGTATATGTAAGTCAAAGGTCTCCTTCTGCCAAAGAAACTCCCTATGCTCTCTCAATGGGAATTTTTACCAAAAATTATATTGTACGATTCGTTTACTTTCCTTCATCTCTGTACCACCCATCCCGCACGTTTTGCCTTTTCCCCATTAACAAAATTCCATTAATTGCTTATATATAATTCATATACTAATGAGGCTATAACTATTATGTTAACTATCTATTGTGTTGCCCAAAAAGTAATTGCGGATTTTTTAAAAGAAAGTAAATGCATTTTTAATAGAACTTAGAATGAACTTTAATCAAATATACTTTTTTTACACTTTTTTTCTAAAGCAAGCTAAAAGTAACAGCTGATAACTGACAGAAGAAAGAATGCAATTACAGAGTCACAAGCTGTGAAAAAATTTGTCAACGCCGACTATATGAAAAATCCGCAATTACTTTTTGGGCAACCCAATATAAAGCGGTTTATTTGTAAATTTATTACTTGGTAAGAACATAACAATAATAACTGCAACAACAAAATTCTGATACTCCAAATCTCTCAATTTATTTGAACAATGCAATTAATCTTTTGTATATTTACACATTGTACATATTTGTTAATTAACTTGTAAAGTGACAATAAATGCGCGGCGTATATGCATATCTGTAATGGTGTGATGTTGGTTTACATTTTCGCGTGTATGTGTGTGTGTTGGTTTATCTGTGAATTATAATTATTATTTTGATACATTCACTTTTGTGTACCGCATCAATATTTGCATAACGATATCAAGTTTTCATAATTTTCGCTAATTACACGACTTCAGCTTGAGAGTATTTAACACTTCCGCTAATTAAACATTGATTTGCTTGAAAAAAAACATCTACCCAAATACCCCCTTGTAAACAGAAGTACTTTAAACATTATCGTTAACTGTTAAATATTTGAGTAAATATTTTAGCGAATTATTGTTTTATTTAGTTGAGGTTAAGCAATTCAGCTTTATGATATGTTGTGAAGTGGTTTTAAGTACATGTAAGGTAGTTTCATGCAATTGGGATTACTCAATATTGATTTTAAATACATATATTTGACTGCATATTTCGCTTTAAGACGCCGCACAATGGAATAGAATCAAGAAAAAAAAACTAGTAAAATATCTGCTGCTTGCGAAGCGGTAGGGACAACTATTGGGTTGCCCAAAAAGTAATTGCGGATTTTTCATATAGTCGGCGTTGACAAATTTTTTCAACGGCTTGTGACTCTGTAATTGCATTCTTTCTTCTGTCAGTTATCAACTGTTACTTTTAGCTTTGAAATGTTTGAAATGGTTGGAGCTGATCACAAATTCAGATTTGGCAGCCCGAGCAAATTTCCAATTTGCCGAGTTGACCTTATTCAGGGACCTGTCATTAAGCGTCCGGACAAACTATTGTAGGTCCTAAAATTGTTGCACTTAACACCTCTGCTCTACTACTATTTCTAAATGTTTCATGAACATAACATTAAGGAACAGTGGATACTTCTCTCATATCAATGAGTGCAGTCCGTTTAAAGTTTAAGTTCAATAATAAGGGCCTCTTTTGCCACTTAGCGATACCACTTGGAGGAGAAGTTTTAAAATGGAAGGATAAATCACAAATGTAGCCAGCATAAGTAAGGGAATAAACACCGCTGAAAAATTTTATGATGTTCACGCAGGAATTTAAGCCGAGGATTTCGACGTCATACGCGGACATGCTTACATCTGCGCCACGTTGTCCTCCAGCTCTAAACAATAAAATTTTCAAAGACTACCCGTTCTGAAACGGTCGATATTTTACTAGTTTTTTTATACCCTCCACCATAGGATGGGGGGTATACTAATTTCGTCATTCTGTTTGTAACTACTCGAAATATTCATCTGAGATCCCATAAAGTATATATATTCTTGATCGTCGCGACATTTTATGTCGATCTAGCCACGTCCGTCCGTCTGTCTGTCGAAAGCACGCTAACTTCCGAAGGAGTAAAACTAGCCACTTGAAATTTTGCACAAATACTTCTTATTAGTGTAGGTCGGTTGGTATTGTAAATGGGCCATATCGGTCCATGTTTTGATATAGCTGCCATATAAACCGATCTTGGGTCTTGGGTCTTATCCGATTGGAATGAAATTTTGCACGACGTGTTTTGTTATGATATCCAACAACTGTGCCAAGTATGGTTCAAATCGGTTCATAATCTGGTATAGTTGTCATATAAACCGATCTTGAATCTTGACTTCTTGAGCGTCTAGAATGCGCAATTCTTATCCGATTGGAATGAAATTTCGCACGACGTGTTTTGTTATGATATCCAACAACTGTGCCAAGTATGGTTCAAATCGGTACATAACCTGATATAGCTGTCATACAAACAGATATGGGGATTTGAGTTCTTGAGCTTCTAGAGGGCGCAGTTCTTATCCGATTTGGCTGAAATTTTTTTTGCATGACGTATTTTATTCTTACTTTCAACTACTGTGTCAAATAAGGTTCAAATCGGTTCATAACCTGATATAGCTGTCATATAAACCGATCTGGGATCTTGACTTCTTGAGCCTGTAGTCGCAATTATTATCCGATTTGCCTGAAATTTTGTTCGACGTATTCTCTCATGACCACCTACATACGTGTTTGTTATGGTCTGAATCGGTCCATAGCCCGATACAGATCCCATATAAATCGATCTATTTTACTTATTGAGCCCCCAAAGGGCGCAATTCTTATTCGAATTGGCTGACATTTTACATAGGTCTCCAACATATAATTTAATTGTGGTCCAAACCGGACCATATCTTGATATCGCTCTAATAGCAGAGCAAATCTTTTTTTATATCCTGTTTTGCCTAAAAAGAGATGTCTGGAAAAGAACTCGACAAATGCGATCAATGGTGGAGGGTATATAAGATTTGGCCCGGCCGAACTTAGCACTCTCTTACTTGTTTTTTTTTTTTTTATTCTTTTCCACAGTGAAAATTTTGTGAATTTAATTTCTGTTGAAAATTATATCAATATTCTAGTCTACGGAAGTTCTTGTCGAAAATTGTTAGTAACTAACTAAACGTCCTTATTTTTTGATAAATGTTTTTTTCAAGATCAGATATTTTTGGTTGGTCAAGACCAATTTATTTATCAGTTGGCAACTGTGGATGTAGTATTTATTAATAAAATCACCATTTGGTTTTCAATCAAAATGTTTTCAAAAATGTCGTCGAAAGGTTAACCGGACAGCAATTTCTAGGATACCATCCCTCAATCAGCGGTATTCTTCGACCATTTACCCAGACATTCATCAATGTTATGATAAGAATACACTATTGCTCATAACTTCAAAGAAAGCTGTCAGTAATAATTTTGAAAACATTTTGATTTTCATACAGGTCCACTATTTGCGGAGAGAATGCATAAGGTTTGTTGTTGTGGCATATGTAAGCTAACGTCGTCGTACGCCACGTTTCAACTTTGTTTTTTTGTTGATCTGTTTTTTCCATAGTCTTTTTTGTTGTCTAATTTTTATATACACAAAAAATTTGCCAAAATAATTTTTTTAACATATTCCAGGTCATATGCAATGATTTCTATTCTAGGAATAGTAATAGTAAAGAAATTATAGAAGTCAGGCAAGTGTGTGCTGTTGTCGAAACACTTTGACTGGTGGATTGCAATTTCTAATAGGCCACGTATGTTTATCAACATCTTTGCCAAATTGACTAAGGTGCTCTACATACCCAACGACTATTGAGTACGGTGCAGAGTACGCCATAGTTTTGAAACAGGGCTCAATAAGGCCTCTCCTTAGCGCCGTAAGAGAGAAGAAAATCTTATTTTTCACTATTCCGACACAAACTAATCATCAATGCTTAGAACGACAAAACACATCACCATTGCCAAACCCTTTTTGTTGTGCACTTGAATATTGAATGGAATGTCACCAGCAAAGAAGTCTTTTGAAGGCGACCATAATAGAACATGCATAAGGGGAATACCAAAACTTCGATGGAGCGACCAAGTGTAGGGAGAAATCTCGAAACTGGGTGTCAGAGATTGGAGAAGAAGCGCAGAAGATCGATGGGCTTGGAAATCTATTCTACGTTCGGTTTGAAGAATAAAATTTCTGTAAAGGCCCACTAAATTAAAGTAAGCTGGTCGGGTGTACTTCGCTACACCTTTACGTTAATCTGAAAAGAGGGTGCAGATATTAATCCGCCCCATGCCACTATGAATATACACCTAAGCCAGTAATCGGCTTGTTGTGCACTCTAAATACAAAAAAAAAACAACCTCGAAAAAGGCTATCTATGTTAGAAATGCTGAGCTTCTTACAAAATCCTTAATTATTGTCAATGCCACTCACCTAAGTTGGTTCATGTCTGGTATTATTTCGCCACCTAAGTGCAGGTATAGATTAGACGCGAAAGCCGGGCAATGACAAAGGAAATGCTCCAACGTCTCATCATCTTCCCCGCATGCCCTTCACATGTTATCACTTGCCGCACCGCTTTTACATAAATGAGCTCGTAGTCCTATGTGTCCCGTCATGATACCAATGGCTATACTGACCTCCTTATTACTTCCTTTCAGTAATAGCCTTGTCTTCTCACGATCTGGATCCCCCCATGGGGTTTTCGCCGTCCTACCGACCGTTTCGCTGTTCCGCAGGGTTACATGCGAATTCGTCGCCCATGCCCTTAACTCGGACTGTGTCGACCCGAAAGGCTTCGGGTTAACCAAGTTAATTGACGGCAGTCCTTTGGCCATCACCGCCAAATTGTCTGCACTTTCATTCCCCCTTACTACGTTATGGCCCGGCAACCAAAGGATGCGGATTTTGCCATCCTCAGAGAAGGCGTTATTCTCCTTCTTACACTGCAAGACAGTTCGTGACCTTATCGTCCTGGTTATTGCCCTTATGGCCATTTTACTGTACGTTAGCACCACACCACGTCATGCATTCCGTGATCGCCCGGATCTCTATCTTTAGGACTGTATTATGGTCAGGCAGTCTAAAAAAGATCTAAGTGCCTGGTTTCTCAATATAGACCCCCAGGCCCACTCTGTCCTCTAACTTTGATCCATTTAGCATGATCTGATAGATGGTACTCCAAGACAGTGCCTCTGGCAGCAGTGTCTTGCTCTCGAACTCAAGTGTCATTTCATTCCTTCCAGGTTCGTCGCATCGATTATATCTGCTCCTTTTTTCTATCCATTCTCCCACCGACTTAAGTCTCATTGCCGCAATGGCTGCCTCTTACTTAATCTGTATGTCTATTTATCGGATATCTATTGTAGAACAGTCTCCAGTGCCCTAGTGGATGTGGTCCTCATCGCTCCGTCTATGCCTTGACAACATGTTCCCTGAACTTGTTGTATGGTCCTTATGTTGCACTTTTTCTTCATAGTAGTAAGTAAGTATTGGTCTAGTCACGCTCCTTTAGAGCCAGTGGACTATCCTCGGATTCAGGCCGCATTTTGAGTCTACGGCACGTAGGCTGTAAAAAGGGATGCACCCTTAAATTTTTAAGTATTTAACTCTCAAACTCTATGAAAATTTCATAAGTTCATCCATTTTTGAGTCTACTAATTCAGACCTCTAGCTCCATTTGGCAAGTAAGTACCAAATAGTAAAAAAAAAAATGTGTACTAAACTGTTCGAAATGTGAAAAAACCATTTAGTCACCCACATATATTTCTAAGTTTTACCTACATGCCAAATTTCAGACCTCTAGCTTCATCTGCACAAAAAGTACCAATATTGGTACCAAAATTTATGAATTTTAAAAAGATTATAGTCACTCATCACATTTTTCCTAGTTCTACCTGCATGTCAAATGTGAAGTGTGAGACCTTAAGTCCATCTATAAAAAAAGTACCAAATGGTACCAATATTGGTACCAAAATTTACGAATTTTAAATGGATCATTTGGTCACCCATCATTTAAAGAAAGTATCAAATGGTACTAATTACGGTACTAAAGGCACGTTTTCTCCCCAGTACTATTTTTCTATTTTTTCTTTTCATCCTCATCCTTTTTTACCAGATGTCTTATATGTTAAATTTCAATATTCTATCTCTATCCATCAGCCCTGTACAAAGTTCACCCATTTCGTACCTTTTTGGTACTTTTTTTTAATACGTGATTGTACAAATTTCCAAAATCTAACCCACATATATTTCTAAGTTTTACCTACATGCCAAATTTCAGACCTCTAGCTTCATCTGCACAGAAAGTACCAAATGGTACCAATAGTGGTACCAAAAGTTATGAATTTTAAAAAGATTATAGTCACTCATCACATTTTTCCTAGTTCTACCGGCATGTAAAATGTGAAATGTGAGACCTTAAGTCCATCTGTAAAGAAAGTACCAAATGGTACCAATTTTGGTACCAAAATTTACGAATTTTGAATGAATCATTTGGTCACCCATCATTTTTTTTTTTGGTTGAACCTACATGCCAAATTTCAGACCTCTACATTCATCTGTAAGGAAGTATCAAATGGTACTAATTTCGGTACTAAAGGCACGTTTTCTCCCCCAGTACTATTTTTCTATTTTTTCTTTATATCCTCATCCTTTTTTACCAGATGTCTTTTATGTTAAATTTCAATATTCTATCTCTATCCATCAGCCCTGTACAAAGTTCACCTACTTCGTACCTTTTTGATACGTAATTGTACAAATTTTTAAAATCTGTTAAAATCACCAACTTAAAGTTGCCATAGTAAGTTTTACATAGTAAGTTTACCTAAGTTTTACAATTCAGAGCTCCAGTTCAATTTACAAAGAAAGTGCCAAACAGTTCCATTTGCGGCATTAAACGTACCATTTCTTCCGGCATGATTTTCCAAACTTTTGATTTTTTCGAGTTGCTTTTTAATTTGATAGCATGGGATGTGGTCATTCCGTTTGCAACATCTCGCAATATTAATCTGGGCCATGTCCGTCCGTCCGTCTGTGGGAATCACGATAACGGTAGAACGCGTAGAGCTAGTCACTCGAAATTTTCCATAGATACTTCTAATTGATGTAGGTCGCTGGACATTACAAATGGGCCATATCGGTTCAGATTTGGATATGGCTCTCATATATAGTGGTCTTCCGAATTGATTTCTTAAGCTTCTAGAAGCCGCAATTACTATCCGATTGAGCTGAGATTTTGCATGAAGTGTTCAGTTACGATTACCAACATTCGTGGTAAATATGGTCAATATTGGTGTATAATCTGATATAGCTACCGTATAAACCGATCTCCCGATTATATTTCTTGAGCTCCCAGAAACCGTAATGTTTATCGGATTGAGCTGAAATGTTGTGCCTAGTGTTCCTGCTAGGTATGATGCAAATCAGAGTATAACTTGATATACCTTCCATATTAACCGATCTCCCGTTTAACCTACCTCTCCATGGTGGTGGGTTCCCAAGATTCGGCACCCCCGAACTTAGCACATTTTTACTTTTTATTTGCAAAATCGATGGTTTTTCAAAAAAAAGATACTCCAGGTAAATACCCATTTAAAATTCATTACAATTTCATAATTTCTTGCATTATTCATTATGGTTTTTTTCCTTTCTATGAACTTGGCAATACCACTCCCTATTCCTAGATAATTGCCTGATAATAATGAAATGGAAATTATTTTAGCCTCATTGGGAAAATATGAATAGAAATTGAACAGGAAATGATTAATGGTAGATCTCTTCAACTCAATTCATTTCAAATCAAATGGAATATTATGTAAATTAATTAATTGTATTAGACAATTTTCTGCTACTCATGAATATGAATATGCATATATAAAATATTTCATTCAATTTCATATAGGCAACTGATGTACAAACAGACAAACACACACAGACTGACTTTTCAATTCAATTGAAATGTTAACTTGTGCCATTTTGCTCCATTTTCTCCTATGAAACTCTGCAACAGAAATTCATTCACTCAATTGATTAACCCCAAAAAAATAAATGCAAAACATTTCAAGTATTTCATCTATGTATCTACGTCCGTCTATTGCTGCTCTGTTACATCAGCTCACAAATTTATATTGGTTTTTTTGTGAAAACTGTAGTCGTTGTCGTGGATGTCGAAGTCAAACGTAAATTTTCCCATCAATTAACCTCAAATCAGTTAAAACACATTCACAAATGCATTCGCAATCGCTGAGTGTGGCTCGTGCAAAGATTATGTTGGATTTTATTCACAATTTGCTGGGTTTAAAGCGTTTTTCCCTTTATTACCCTCTTCTTCTACTTCAGTCTTTCACTTCATCAACGAAGAAACGAGTGAGCAAGCAAGCAAGCGAGCGAGCCAGCAAACATTGAACATGTGCTTAATTGAACTTTAATGGCTTTAATGATATTTATGGATGGCGTTTATGGTGAATATCATCCAAGCATGATGGTCTTATGGTTCGTTGTTTGGTTCGATGGTGGTATGCCCCGGCACCACCACCACAATTTAAAATGGAGGGATAGCTATACTGCTAATTTCGATGTATGCAAATAGAGAACGTGTGAGTACAAATTGGTTGGCCATTTGGGTTTGTGGGTAAGATTGGGGGTTTTCGAATTTATATATGGCACAAGTATGAATGGAGTAAAAATAATTTAGATTCTTTGTGGAGCAAGAAAAAATTCTCGTGCGGAGTTTCCATGCTAATTCTCCCATCGGACGTCGCCCAGGTGGTGCATCAGATATGACGGGTACCGCAGATATTAAATATGCGGGGTGAACCAAAAAATTTGCACAAACAGAGGGTGTCCCGCTTGCATGGAAACGAAGACGAACACGATAGGTCCGTGCAATAGGGTCAGCAGCCAAAACAAATGGCCAACGGTGGCGCTCGCAGATTTTCAGAAGATTAACCATCAAGAAAACCCGGCCTAGAGTGTCGTTGGCAACTCCAGCACTAGGTACCGATGCGTTCCCCCAATCCGCCATCCATCTAAAAATCACAATGACAGAAACATCAACACGAAATAATGGAACTGACAACCGCCCCATTAACGACACATGGATTCAGAACGCGGTTTATGATTGGAATATGTTATGTCAGAACTCTCTCAGATGCATAGAGACTTTATCAAGTTCAGAACGAAATGTCAAACTAAAACCTAGACATCCTCGGTTTAAGTGAAGTACGATGGTCGAAATCCGAAACTATGGATCTTCAAGGTGGCTTCCACTTCAGAACGAAATGTCAAACTAAAACCTAGACATCCTCGGTTTAAGTTGCCCAAAAAGTAATTGCGGATTTTTCATATAGTCGGCGTTGACAAATTTTTTCAACGGCTTGTGATTCTCTAATTGCATTCGTTCTTCTGTCAGTTATCAGCTGTTACTTTTAGCTTGCATTAGAAAAAAAGTGCGCGAAATTTTGTTTACATTTGTTTGTTTGGCGTCAATTTTAATATGGAGCCCACAAAGGGGCATTTTCGTCACATTTTACTTTATTATTTCCGTAAAGGAAAAAACGCGGAGCAGGTTGCTAAAAAGTTACGAGATGTGTATGGTGATAAAGCCTTAAAAGGAAGACAGTGTCAAAATTGGTTTCGCAAATTCCGTTCTGGAGATTTTTCACTTAAAGATGAGCCACGTTCAGGTCGGCCAAATGAAGTTGATGATGACCAAATCAAAGCATTAATCGAATTGGATCGTCATGTAACTGAGCGTGAGATAGGAGAGAAGTTAAATATACCAAAATCAACCGATCATTATCACATAAAAAGTCTTGGACTGGTGAAAAAGATTGATATTTGGGTACTGGTGAAAAAGATTGATATTTGGAAATTCATTTAACAAACCGAATCAACGCTTGTGATATGCACCTTAAACGCAATGAATTCGATCCGTTTTTAAAACGAATTATAACTGGAGATGAAAAATGGATTGTTTACAACAACGTTAGTCGAAAACGATCATGGTCCAAGCATGGTGAACCAGCTCAAACCACTTCAAAGGCTGATATCCACCTAAAGAAGGTTATGCTGTCTGTTTGGTGGGATTGGAAGGGTGTGGTACATTGGGCTGCCCAAAAAGTAATTGCGGATTTTTTAAAAGAAACTAAATGCATTTTTAATAATACTTAGAATGAACTTTAATCAAATATACTTTTTTTACACTTTTTTTCTAAAGCAAGCTAAAAGTAATAGCTGATAACTGACAAAAAAAAGAATGCAATTACAGAGTCACAAGCTGTGAAAAAATTTGTCAACGCCGACTATATGAAAAATCCGCAATTACTTTTTGGGCAACCCAATATTTTGAGCTGCTTCCAAGGAACCAAACGATTAATTCGGATGTTTACTGTCAACAATTGGACAAATTGAATACAGCCATCAAGGAGAAGCGACCAGAATTGGTCAATCCTAAAGGTGTCATATTCCACCAGGACAACGCTAGACCGCACACATCTTTGGTCACTCCCCAAAAACTGAGTGAGCTTGGCTGGGAACTTTTGATGCATCCACCATATAGCCCTGACCTTACACCATCAGACAACCATTTATTTCGATCTTTGCAGAACTCCTTAAATGGTAAAACTTTCGGCAATGATAAGGCTATAAAATCGCACTTGGTTCAGTTTTTTGCAGATAAAGGCCAGAAGTTCTATGAGCGTGGAATACTAAATTTGGCAGGAAGATGGCAAAAGGTTATCGAACAAAATGGCAATTATATATTTGATTAAAATTCATTCAAAGTTTTATTAAAAATGCATTAACTTTCTTTTAAAAAATCCATAGACATCCTCGGTATAAGTGAACTATGGTTCTTCAAGGTGGCTACCACTTCCTTTTTTTTCAGGCAATGAAATCCACCGAATAAATGGGGTGGGTCTTTTACTGTCGCCGAAAACAAAGCGAGCTCTTCTACCATACAATGTTAAATCTGAGGGCATCATGATGGCAAGATTGAATTCAAAATTCCGCAAAATATCCATTGTACAATGCTACGCGCCACCCAAAACCCGATGAAGACGAAACAAAGGATCAATTAATTCTATTCCCAACTCGACTCAGTAGAGTTTCACTGAGTCGAAAAAGAAACATCAAAATTACTTTACTTTAATTGGCTATAACAGAATATTTGTTCCACTAGCCGAACGTAGAATAGAGTTCCAAGCGCGTCGATCTTCTGCCCTCATTCTAAAATCTCTGATACCAAGTTTCGACAGAATATTTGTTCCACTAGCCAAATGTAGAATAGCGTTCCAAGCGACTCGATCTTCTGCGCTCATTCTCTCTCTCTCTCCTCTGACACCAAGTTTAGAGGTGTCTCCCATCACTTGATCTTTCAATCGGGCTTTTGGTCTTCCCGGTTTGCGTGTACCACCGTGTTTGCCTTCAAAAGACTTCTTTGCTGGAGCTTCTTCATCCATTCTGACAACATCACCTAGCCAACGCAGCCGTTGTATTTTGATGCGTATAACTATGCTATCGTCGTCTTACAGCCCATACTGCTCGTGGTTCATTCGACGTCTATATTCTCCATTAACGCAAACTGGTCCATATATTTTACGAAGAATCTTTCTCTCAAATACTCTAGGGACTGCCTCATCTGCTTTCACAAGTAGCCATGCTTCAGAACCATATAACCGAACCTTGTTTCTAAACTGCCTACTTAGTCCAAAGTAGCATCTGTTTGCCAGTATTATTCTTCGCTTAATCTCAAAACTGGTGTCATTCGTTTCGGTTGCGGCGGTGCCGAGGTAGATAAAGTTACTGACTGTCGCAAAGTTGTGGTTCCCAACTTTCTCCATCAAAATTGTTACGTGAGATTTTAATACTAAGGTAGGCAATAACAACAATAGTCTACAATCAATCATGGAAATGCAAGGACTTGACGATACCAGGAATGACAATGGTGACAGATTGCTTGATTTCTACGCAAGAAACCAGTTCTTTTAATGGAGGCACAAAATTCTCCCATTAAACTATACACAAATGTACTTGGAAATCACCAGAAGGAAACCCCCGTAATCAAATCGACCACGTACTTGTCAGCAAACTCTTTCGGGATTCACTGATGGATATGAAAACTGGGCGAGGAGCCGGCAGCTATAGTGACTACATGCCGTTATTGGCCACTCTACATCTACGCCCAGCCGTAGTAAAAAGGACTCAAACAAAAAGTACAAAGTTCAATTTCTTAAACCTAAAAGACCCAAAAAAACAGCTTGCGAATACAAAACAACATTTACGGAGACATTGCAAAATAACACCCATACATGGGCCGACATAGAGGCAGCATATACGGAGACAGCCACCTCTATCATTGGCATTGCTCGAGGATCCCAAAAACCATGGATAGGCAACGAAACTAAAGAGGAAATAAAATAACGGAAACTTCTACGCAACGCTCTGTTACGGGCAAAATCAAGTGTAGCAAAAACCACAGCCAGGATTGAATATCGCACCTCCACCACGCTGGTGAAACGCCTAAAGCAAGCTAGCCGTGGTGTTTACGAGTCAATAAAACAAATGAGCGTCAACATTAAAAGGCCAACAGCAACAATAAGAGATGAAGACGGACCGGAATTAATAACACCCGAACAGCAATTAGAGCGTTGGCGCGGTTTCTTCAGCTCCGAAGGACTAGCAACAGAGGACGCAAACTCCGCAAGACCTTCCTAATCCCCCTGTGCGCCGAAACCCACGCAGGGATATATCCACAGCCCCACCCATCGGCGAAGAAATTAAACCCGTTTTGGTCTCACTCAAAAAGAGTAAATCAGCCGGCGCCGACCATAGGGTGGTTTTCTTAAGAGCTTTAGGAAAGTTTTTCAAGAAAAAAATTACATAAAATTTAGAAAAATTTATGAAATCTTTATTTGAATCGATAGTATGGTCCAAATAATTTTATGTTTGAAGATTATGTCATGCAAATGTTGACCGTGACTGTGCCTCAAATGGTCCATCCGCTAAGTCCAATTTTGGCATACTCTTTCCAACATTTCGGCCGGTATCTCACGAATAAATGCTTCAATGCTATCTTCCAATGCGTCAAATAAAACAGGCTTGTCTGTATAGACATGAGCTTTAACATAGCCGGACAAAAAATAATTGAAAGGAGTTAAATCGCACGATCTAGGCGGTCAATTGACCGGTACCGAACGTGAAATAAAATGTTCACCGAACTCGCCTCTCATTGCACTGTGAGGCCTGTGGCACCGTCTAGTTGATACCACATGTCATGCAAGTCAAGCTTTTGCATTTTGGGCAGAAAAAGTCATATCACGGTAGCGCTCACCATTCACAGTTTCGTTAAGATTCGCATCATCTTTGAAGAAGTACGCTCTAATGATGCCACCAGCCCATAAACTGCACCAAACTGTGACTTATTCCGGATGTATTGGCAGCTCTTACAATGCATCTGGCTGATCTTCACTCCAAAATCCACACGTACCCATTGAGCCAAAAATTATCTTCGTCCATAAACTGGAAGAAGCGCGGGATAAACTTTCTTAACAGCACACATTCATTGTTTGCAAGCGTTGTTCGTTTCTAAATGAAACAAAACACGAAACGTGCGTGAGCTGTTAGAACAAGTGTTGACAAAAAGATAATAGCTAAAAAATCACCCTTTACTTGCTGAACTGTTGCGGTATGAAGCACACCCCATAGATCAAGCGAATGGGGTAATCGCTAATCAGAGAGGCTTGGGATACCAACGCTGTCCCCTCGAAATGAAAGAAAGGAATCATGATCACAATCCCAATGAAGGGTGACCTCACCCAGAGTAAAAACTGGAGTAGGATTACATTGCTAAACGCAATAAATAAAGTGAGGGCAAGCCTTCTTCTGCAGCGTATTTCGCCTGCACTTGACAGATATTTTAGTAAGGAACAGGCAAGTTTCCGGCCAGGACGCTCTTGTGCCGACCACATTAGCTCCCTGCGCATGATCATTGAACTGTCTGCAGGACTACACACCTATACCTTTTATTCATTGACTTCAAGCGTGCATTTGACACAGTTTCGGTAACTTCAATGTGGAGCACGCTGTTGAACAAGGGCATCTCTGAAAAGATCGTGACACAAATCAGGGAGCTGTATAGAAATAATGCTGAAGTTTCAGTCCGCTTCAATGGAAAAGTTAGCCGACCTTTCGGGGTCGATAAAGGAGTGAAGCAGAGTTGCATCCTTTCGTCGACGGTATTTTTTAACTTTAATTAGACTCCGTATTAGAAGCAGCGTATGCCATGGCACCTTATCGCATACGCTGGGGTATAAACTACTTTCTTGTAGACATCAACTACGCGCGTAACATATCCCTCTTTGCGCATCGCATTGAGCACATAAAGGCGAAATTGGATCGATTGAATGAAAATGCTGTCAAAGCAGGCCTGAAGATAAACATAGCAAAGATAAAATTGATGAGGAAAGGAACATCAAATTTGACACCGCTCACTATAAACGACCATGTCATTGCAGACGTTCACAACTTTTTCTATTTAGGCAACAAATTAACAAAGGTCGGAGGATCGAAAGCTGGAAGCGCCTTTCTTAAACTGAACACAGTTTGGAGATGCAGTGGCATATCACATAATACAAAAGTCAGAATCTTCAACAGTAGTGTGAAATCTATTTTATTATATACAAAAGTTGTACAACTTGGAGCTTTACACAAGCGACTACCGGCAAAATCCAAGTTTTTTTATATCGCTGCCTTTGACAAATACTTCGAACTTTCTGGCCAAATCGTATTTCAAAAGAGGAATTGCAAATAAGAACAAACACTTCCGCACTCGATGTAGAAATCCAGAAGAGAAAATAGACTTGGTAGGGTTATATCCTACGCCGACCGCGCGATGATATAGCAAGAAATGTCCTAGACTGGAACTCGCAAGGACAGCAAAGGAGGGGACACCCGAAAAACACATGGATCCACTGCCGAAATCAGAGTTGGAATCAACCTATATATCGTGAAATCAGGCTAAGGCTTTGGGCAACGATAGAGCGAGATGGAGGGAGTTTACACTGAACAATTTACTATAGGTCATATTTTATTGTAATATATTTAATACAAGCCGAACCGGCCCGCTCCGCTGCGCCTTTTCTAACACTCTAATATCTTTTGAGGATTGGGACACTTTGCCCTGATTGTGAATATCGAAATCGTGCAACTGTAACTTATATCCGCCTATGACGCTTTATGCCTGCGTTCGAATCCTTGCGAGAACATCGGTTAAAATTAAAAGCAGTGGTAAACTCCTCTTAATACTGGCGACATTTGCGAGGTACCATGTCATGTACAAAACTCTCCCCAAAAAGGTGTCGCACTGTGGCACATCTTTCGGACTCGGCTATAAAAGAGGTCCCTTATCATTGAGTTTAAGCTTGAATCGGAAAGCACTCAATGATGTGGGAGAATTTTGTCAGATCCTGGGCAAATTTTCACCCATAATGGCATGATCGGTAAATAAGTTCTGTTTGAGGGTGGAGTGGACCCCAGGGTCTTTGTCCCAAAAATGAGTATAAATTTCCCGAAAATCCTTAATAGTTTTTATATAATTGGGAGGTATTTTGGGATGGGGCGGCTCCCCAAACACATGGCTCTTCAATTGGATATCAAACTCGTTTTTAATCTCAACCACCTTTTGTTTGAGCTCTATATTGTCGTGATTGGTATATATATCCATTTGGCTGATTTTGGGTGGCCCCCGAGGCACACGACCCCAACAATAGAAACCATGTCTTATTTTTGGTGACTGTGAGAGTGCAAAAAGATTTCGAACGAATTACAATACCAATCTCCAAGATCTGGTGTTTTTGAAAATTAGGGAAAGGAAAAGTTTTTTTTTAAGGGAGCGATGTCACCTCAGACCGAAATGTCTGTATTGATATCAAATTCGTATTGATATCAATCGTGCTCAAGTATTGATATCAAATTCGTGGTCCACTCCCAAATCCCTTTAATTTTAGCTCCATATTGTCATGGTTGGTAAATGTGAACCGTTTGGAGGGTGATTTAGGGCTACAGCGGTCACCGGCACAATGCCCTGAAAATAAATATCAAATTCGTTCTTTACTCCTAAATACCGTTGATTTGAGCTCCATATTGCCATAGTCGGAAAATCAGTTCAGTTTGCTTTAGGGTGCAGCAGGGCGTACGTCCAAACACATGGTCCCAAAATTGGATATCATGTTCGTTTTCTACTCTCAAACACCTTTCATTTGAGTTCCATATCGTCATTATGGTTCAATTAATCTATATGATGTGTTTTTAGAATCAAAAGCGCTACCCAGACTTGAACGCAAATTTGAATGCCCTATATCTACTCCCAAATATCCCTTTCATTTGAGGCCCATATAGCCATGGTCGGCTCATATTTGGGGGTGAGGCGACCTCCCATTTCTTGGATCTAATTTTGTATGCCTTATTTGTAACCTACTGCCGAATACTTTCCATTTGAGTCCCATATTGACATGAACGTTTAATATATCTGTTTAGAAGAGTTTAGGGGTCGGGGCGGCCCGCTGGGTCTTAGATCCAAGTTTTAATACGATATTCGTTTTTTTGTCTGAAATACTTTTCACATTTGATACCCATATTGTGCCTATCGATCCACTTTTGGTTTTGGTTGGCGTTTGTTAGGGTAATGCTAACGACATTTGTCAGACTTTTAGACTTGTTAATCTTCTGCTACCCAGCATGCCGTTCAAACTTTCCTATGTAAAAGGACCCATTTAGTTGAACTAAAACAACCTTCATAGATATGACAGAAGTGTTAGATGTTGTAATGACAATAGGCAGGTGAAACAAAGATATCAATGGTGATGAACACACATCACATTTTTAATAACTTTAAAAACTTAACACAAAAATCTCAATGTTAGTTGAGACCTCTTTATCTTTTTCATTTAATTGTTTTGCATGTTAATCTGCCGCTTTTTAGTCATTTTTAGATTAACCTGTCCATAGCACTTTTATGAGTCTGCTTATTCCATGTATAAACATAAACCACCAGGTTTGTTGAACTTGTGGCAAAAACAAAAACAATAAATTTACAAACACAATAATAATAAAAAACAAAAAAATAAAACAAAACTTTACTTAATTCACTTTGAGACAGTACGGCACCCATTATAAACATGCAAACTGTCGGTCTGTCTGCCTGGTGGCTGCCTACACGTTCGCCGTGGTTTGTTTTGTGTATATATTGACCAAAAACAATTCACAAAAAAAAACTTGTACTCTTGCACTAAAACTAAACAATCCGTGCTGTTTGCTCTTCATGTCGAGATAATGTCAAAATATAAACATTACATTATAAATATTTTTCTTTTTGGCGCTGCTTTTGCTCTGAGATCTACCAGCAGCAAAATAATCGTTCACATTATTTGGGCCAGTCTGAGAAAAAGGATGAAAGAGAACAACTAATTTTTGAATCAATTTTGTATATTATATAGGAGGCCACCGTAGCGCAGAGGTATGCTTGTCCGCCTATGACGCTCAACGCCTGGGTTCGAATCCTGGCGAGATCATCAAAAAAATTTTTTCAGCGGTGGTTTTCTCCTTTCAATGCTGACAACATTTGTGAGGTACTATGCCACGTAAAACTTCTCTCCAAAGAGATGTCGCACTGCGGCACGCCGTTCGGACTTGGCTATAAAAAGGAGGCCCCTTATCATTGAGCTTAAACTTGAATCGGACTGCACTCATTGATATGTGAGAAGTTTGCCCCTGTTCCTTAGTGGAATGTTCATGAACAAAATTTGCAATTTACAGTAACTTACGGGATTCATCTCGCCCAAAAATGGAATTGAACAGTGAACACCTCCGTGCGATTATTTATTACAACTTTCGACGTGGGCTAACTCAACAACAGTGCATCGATAAACTTAATTAAATTTTTGGCGATTAAGCTCTATCAATGACCAGAGTCTATCGATGAATTCAACCGAGGTCGTAGTTCACTCCAACAATTTGTCAATCGCTCAAAAAACACCATTTGTCAATCGCTTGTCGATTGATCGAAAGAAATGCTCTCCATAATACGATAACAGTGCTTCGAAGCACGCCTATGACATCGTGACAGGGGATGAATCGTGGATTTAGGCGTAAGAGCCCGAATGTAAACTGCAGTCGACTGTATGGGTGGCCAAATCCACCAAAAGTTGCTCGCGCACCACTAATGGTACCACTAGAACAACGTATAACTGTCAATTCTGAGTAGTACACAACCATTTGTTTGCCAGTTGTATTCAAGATATATTCATTTACAGGTAGTGGCAGTTGCCCAACAACAAAATATTGAGTGCACTTTCTGTCATAATCTGTGATTAGTGCTACCCTGATTGTGTGTATGTTTCTGGTTTGCGCCAGTTTTCGTTGTTTGTGTGTTTCATGGTTCCTAACTATAATACACACACACAACCAAAACTTGAGACAAATAGTGCACTTCGCAAGAAAAAATTGTACTCAGCTGTTTACGGTACACTACCTGTTAATTATGTCATGGTTGTATTCCCAGAAATCAGGAAAACCAACCGCCGAAGACGGATCCCTCTTCACCACGACAGTGCCAGCTCTTGCACATCGCCTCAAATAACTGCATTTTTGAGCACTCAAAACATCGATCTGATTAGTCAACAGCCGTATAGTCCTGACTTGGCATCGAATGACTTATTCCCGTACGTTAAAAATAAAATGAGAGGTCAACGTTTTTCGACACCTGAAGAAGCGGTTGATGCGCGTTTTGGAGATACCTCAGTCAGAGTGGCAAAAGAGCTTCGACAATTTGTTCAAATGGGGAATGGGGAATATTTTGGAAAACAAAAAAGCGATTTGTTCTTGTTCTCTAATCCCGAAAAATATAATATAAAATAAAAGGCAACCCGTATAACGATATAAATACCCTTATTTGAATTCCATGTGATCTTTATTGGTTTATGAATTCACTTGAAGGGTTTAGATTCATTTAAATTTGGATGTTAGATGTGCTCAAGATATTCTCATTGGAATTTTGGGAGTGTGAAGGCCCCCAGTGCGGTGATCCCAAATACCTTTCATTTGAGCCCCATAATGCCATGGCCGGTAAATACGTATGTCCGATTTAGGTGTTTTGGGAAGTTGTGTTGTCCCCCACACACTTAGATCTGACAAAATATCAGTATCATGCTCTACTCTCAAATATCATTTATTTGAACCTCATATTGTCATTGGCTTAAGGGGAGTTTATGGGATGGGGTGACCAATAAATCATGCCCCAAAATTGGTTATCAACTTAGTTTTCTCATCTCAAATACCTTTTATTTGAGCCCCATATGGCCATGACCAGTAAATAGGTCCTGTTTGGGGGGAGTTTTGGAGAAAGGGTGGAGCACCAAAAACGTGGTCCCAAAAGTGGGTATCAATTTCGTTCTCTACTCCTAAAAACCTTTCAATTGAGCTCCATATTGCCAAGGTCGGTAAATATTTTGGGGTGTTGTGGGAGTGGGTGATCCCCCAAACACTTAGCCCTGAAAATATATCAACATCGTGTTCTACTCTCAATTAACATTTATTTGAACCCCATATTGTCACTGGCCTCAAAATTGGATATCAAATTCGTATTCTAGTATCAAATACCTTCCATTTAACTCCTTTATTGCAAAAATCACCAAATATGTCCGGTTTCTGGTATAGGCCTTAAAAACTATCAATATCGTGCTCCACTCTCTCTAAGACCCAAATTGTCACGTTGAATGTTGATATAAGATTCATTGTCTACTCCAAAATAGCCTTCATCTGATATATTTCCATATTCGGCAAACAAAACCGATTTGGGGGCGGCTTTGTAGGATGTGGCCGCCATTGGTTGAATTGGCCCTGAAAATATATATCATATTTGTGTTCTTCTCTAAAATATTTCTTATTTGAGCCCCAAATATCCCTTATTTGAGCCCCATAGACACTTTTTCTCGAACGTTGATATCAGATTCGTGCTTTACTCCCCTTTCATTTGAGCCCCATATTGCTATGGTCGTAACATTGTCCTCTTTGGCTGTGTTTTTAGGTGGGGCCGCACCCCAAACGCTTGGCCCTACATTTGGATATCAGATTTGTATTCTACACTCAAATACCTTTGTCGGTAATTAAGTCCTGTTTGGGTGCGTGTTTTGGGGGAGGGGGTGAACCCCTAGAAACTTGGTATTCTACTCGCAAATACCTTTCATTTGAGCCCCATATTGCCATGGTCGGCATATATGTCCGATTTAGGTGTGTTTTGGTGGTTGGGGGGGTCCCCCAAACACTTGGTCCGACAATTGAATATCTGATACATTTTCAAATCTTAAATACCTTTCATTTAAGTCCCATATTGATGAGATTGGTCTATATATATTTGGTAGGTTTTGGGGGTGGGACGGGCCCCTAGGTACCCCATCTGAAATTTGTTTACCAAATGTTTGTGTTTAGGTTACTATAAAGGGTGGGACGACCCCCCTAGGTATCTCATCCGAAATTTGGGTAGCCGAGTTGGTAGCGTGCTTGAATTGCCAATGCAGGGGTCGTGGGTTCAATACCCACCAGAAGCCTTGGTCTATCGCTACTGTGGAATCACAATGGACTTAAAATTGTCTAAGTGAGTCTTACCTAACCTAACCTACTATAAGAAAATAAGTTGAAAACCAACTGGACAAAATTCGGAAGGCTACTCAGTAGAAGACTTGGGAAAGATAATTTAGATTGTCCAAGCATAGAAGACATTGACGAAAATGTCAACAGGATTACAAGATAGTTGTCCTTCGGGACAGAAGATAGTTGTACTCTTCGGGAAAGGAAATCAGCCTAATAAAAACCCTGGATGACCGGGGAGATTCGCAATATTAGGAAAGAGGACAACGAAGGGCGCATTGAGGCTTTTGATAAAAACCCATTTTCCACAGGATACGAAAGGACTCACGGAGACACCGGAATTTTGGAATAATGCCTGGGACTTTACTTTACTCCCAAAAGCCTGGCAGGAGGCAATGGTGGTGTTTATACCCAAGCCCAGCAAGGTAAGTTGTGAGACACCAATGGTCTACAGACCCATAAGCCTTACGTCCTTCCTACTCCAAACCATGGAACGTATAGTGGACAACATAATAAAAAGTATGACATCCAGCGAACTACTCAAAAACAAACAGCATCCCTATGCCAAGGGAAGGTCGGTGGAGACTGCCCAACACGAGTTTGTGCAATACAAGAATCCTTCGATGCCAAAACGTACACACGGGCGGTATGCATTGACATCGAGGGGGCTTTTAAAAATGTGCGGACCGACACACTGATCCAATAGTTAGACCAGTACCGGGTGGGCCGGGTCCATAGATACAGGAAAAACTATGAGGGATTTGAACCCGTCTGCTATGCAGACGATGGTTCAATACTTCTAAGAGGTAAGGATCCGAATCCACCTATGCAGAAGGGTCGAAAAGGTCTTGCATATGACTGGGCTAGACCCGGGGGTCTCAATGTTAACCCAGAGAAGACTGAAATATGCCTGTTGACGAGGAAGACGAAGGTGGGCCAATTTAACGCACTACGTTTCTTCAACGAAACGATTTCAATGTCTGACAAGGTCAAATGCTTATGTGTGATCTTGGACAGGTAACTGAATTGGAAGTGTCACATTCACGGGCGTACTGAGAAGGCTCACAGATGTTGGGCACTATGTACAATAGATGAGCCGTAGGCTCGATATGAGGCCTGACTCCGAGGACTCTCCAAGGCTCTATAGGAGCGTGATTAGACCAATACTTACATACGCCTCAGTAGTTTGGTGAACTGCTATGGACAAAAAGTGAAACATGAGGACCATACAACCGATTCGGAGAACACGTTATCTTGGCATAGGCGGAGCGATGAAGACCACGCCCACTAGGCCACTGGAGACCATTCTAGATATCCGACCCAATGACATACAGATTAAGTGTGAAGCAGCCACTGCGGCTATGAGACTTAAAGCGATTGGGAGAATGGATTGAGGATGGGAGCAACTCGTACCATCGCGGTATAATCGAGGCGTCGAAAAGAAACCTGGAAGGAAGGGAAGAGGTTTCCAATCGGATACCTGAGATGAACCTCGAGGTTGAGTACGAGGCACTACTGCCAGCGGCACAGTCTTGGATTGACGGGACCCCAGTATTGCCATCTGGAAGATCATGGTACACGAATGGATCAAAGCTAGAGGGCATAGTGGGCCTGAGAGTCTACCTTGAGAACCCACAGGCTGATATCTGTTTTAGACTGTCTGACCATAAAACGGTCCTGCAGGCGGAAATCCGGGCGATCACGGAATGCATGAGATGGTGTGATGCCAACGAGAGAACGTCGAGTGTGAACGTCTTTGCGGACAGTACAATGGCCATAAACGCAATAACAACCAGGACGATAAGGTCACGAACAGTCTTGCAGTGTAAGAAGGAGATTAACGCCTTCTCAGAGGATGGCAAAATCCCCATCGTATGGGTGCCGGGCCATAATGGAGGTAGGGGGAATAAAAGGGTAGACGATTCTGCGGTGAAGGCCAGAGGACTGCCATTAATAAACTTGGTTGCCCCGAAGCCTTTCGGGTCGACGTAGTCCGAGTTAAGGTCGTGGGCGACGAATACGCATGCAACCCTGTAAAACAGCGAAACGGTCGGTAGAATGGCGAAAATCCTATGGGGGGATTCAGATCGTGAGAAGACGCGGCTATTAATGAAAAGTAGTATAAAGGAGGTCAGTATAGCTATTTGTATCATGACGGGACACATAGAGCTACGAGCTCACTTATGTAAAATCGGTGTGGAAAGTGATAGCAAGATAAAGAGACGTTGGAGCATCTCCTTTGCCACTGACCAGCTTTCGCGTCTAACCGATACCAGCACTAAGGTGAGGACAGTATACGATACATGAACCAACTAAGGGGAGTTCTATGAAAAACAATTAAGGATTTTGTAAGTAGCACGGATTTACTAACATAGATTTTCTTTTTCGAGCTTACTTTTTTTGTATTTAGAGCGCACATCAAGCCGATTACTGGCTATGGTGTATGTCCATAAGGGCATGGGGCGGATTAATATCTGCACACTCTATTCAACCTAACCCAAGTCTATAGCAAATGTTTTCAAAATTTATTTGTACAGAAATTTTTTTCAAAATTCTAAGTAAATTTCTCGATATGTTGAATTAAGTCATTTTGCCTCTCAACGCTTTCGTATAACGTAGCAATTACATACATAATATATTGGAATTTGAATGAATGACAAAAAAAAAGAATTCCACCAAAAGTTATATTTGAACGTCACCGAGTCACGGTGTGTGCCACCGTCACCAATCACCTTCATTAGAGTGAGGGAAAGCCTCCTTAAGAGCAGCACCCAGAAAATAGTTTATTTCGGGCTTGGTCTGTGTTTGTTTGGGGTTTTTTTTTCTTCTTTTTTGCTATGTGTTTGCGCGATTGAAGCACGTGATTCAATCTTTGTTTAAAGACGTGGGACGTTTTGGTATGTTTTCTGTTTGCTTTCTCACTGCACGAGCTCGCTTGAGCTATGGCAGCCCCTCTCAGTCCTGCTGACGCCAAATGTAAGATATCATGCGATTTTGGGAAATGCTTGAGTGGCAAGGAGGCAGATATTACGTGTCCATTGGCTTGGCAATGGCTTTCCTCGAAGTAGATGGTGATTGTTTCTCTGTCTGGTGCCTGTTGATCCACAGTGTAACCGATTTCTTATGGAGTAACATAAACAAATCAGTTGTCTGAGATAATATTTTAATTAAAGTGTATAAAAGATGGAAGCGCAGCAACCCAAGACATGAAGAGGAAATCTAAAAAGGCCAGTCTGCCAGTACAACGCTCTAAATATCTTGACTGACCACCTAGTAGAGGATAAGATGTCTTCGACGTGGTCGTGCTTGATTGAGGTACGGGTGGTATGTCCTGGTAGACTAGCTGTGACTTTTAAGATCGTGAGCCAAAAACATTGCAATGAAGTTGTTTATGGTTTGTTTTCATTGTTTTCGTCGTTTTGTTCTTCTTTTTGCTTGAATAAACGAAGATTCGATGCCGTTTTTTGACAAACACTCCCACATGGCAAAGGGAAAGTGTAGTTTAACTGAATGCGATTTAAAAATCACTGATGTTTATGTCTGAGCTGCAGATTAAAAGGGAATTATGGAGATTTTTAAAATAGTTTGGAATTACCATATCGCTGGTGAAAGAAAGTACGTACTCTGCTCTATGGATGACTAATCAGATAATCATGAGGAGTTTGGGGCATAATCTAAAGAGTTGTGACTACATACAACCCAGTTTGAAAATTTTAATCATTATAAGAAATTTATTATAGACTGTTTTAACTATAGTTTCAACGGTTATAAATAACATTTGTTACGGCTTGTTTTGTAAACCATCTGAACAACTCTGTCAAATTCCATGGGAATCGGTTCACATTTGGATAGAGTTTCCAAATAAATACACCGATTTTCAAAAACACTGAAGAAAACAACAACAGAAATAACGTTTAAACTGCACAGATTATGAAAGAAGAGGCAGAAAGAGAAGAAACATGTAACGGCGCTTTGAAAGTTTAGATCAAAAAGATACTATAAAAGAGGAGGAAGTTCCCAGTCTCAGGCATTTTTTTCAGGGTTTTCGGTTTACGATAACTCGTAATCCTTACATTTGAGGAAAGCAATATTATTGTGGAACATTTTAACCCTCATCTTTACGGATACCAAACTAATCATCAGGGCAATAACAACCAGGGCGGTAAGTTAGGTTAGGTTTAATTGGCAGTCTGCCATCAGGCTTACTTACTGGTTTTCGTCCATTGTGATACCACAGAAACAGAAGAAGGAAGATGCCTTCTTGAACCATCCAGATCGCTTTAAAAAGCCCAATGACTTGCGAATGTTCACATCTGCTAAATCAGACAGGTTCTCAAAGAAATGAGAACCTGAAGCGGAATTCCTTCTGGCTGCTAATGCGGGACACACAGAAGGTGTTCTATAGTCTCTTCTTCCTCGATGTCGTCACAGCTTCTGCAAAAGTCGTTGCTGGCAACCTTCAGTCTGTCAGCATGTTTTCCGATTAGACAGTGACCTGTCATGACGGACATAATGACTGAGGCTTCTGTTCTAGCCAATGGCAGCAAAGCAGTAGACCTGTTCAAGTCTAGAATTGGCCACATAGTTTTGGAATGCTCACAGCCCCCTCTTTGTGACCATCAATCATTCGTTGTCCTTCGGGCCTGATCCTAAAAACTTAGCATACATGCCGCAAGAGGCATGCGCACAGATTCCAGTATCCCTGGAATGTATAAGATAGTTCCTAGTCTCGCAAGCTTTAGAATTCCCTGGGATATCTCTGTGGCCCGGCACCCAGAACAGGTGAATTTTGAACTGAGAGAGATCTGCGACAGTCGAGGGAAGTTTTTGTGTTAAAAAATTCAATGGCAGCCTGTCTGTCTGAGAAAATATTTATGCCAATCGTCGTAATGACATTATATCTTAGCCATTCCACTTCCTTCCTTTATTGCAAGGATCTCTGCTTGATACACACTGCCGTGGTCGGGTAACCTCTTTGATATGGCCAGTTCTACATCTTTAGAGTACACCCCAAAGCCCACCTGATCGTTTAGTTTGGAACCATCCGTATAGAAGTCTATGTAACTTCTGTTACCAGCGATATCGTAGTTCCAATCGGTTCTATCAGGAATAGTGGTACGGTAATTTTTATCAAAAAGCGGCTCAGGTAGGGTGTAATTCACACTGCCTGGAACATCGGATATTGTATCAAGGATAACAAAGTGTCCGTAGCCGCCACATAACAAATAAGAAAGCTCCCTCAACCTCACGGCAGTGGTCGCTGCAATTTGGGTAGCCACAATGTCCAGAGACATAAGATGTAGCATTAAATTCAGTTCATCAGATGATGTCGTTCTCAGTGAGGCTGTGATGCACAAACAAGCCATCCTTTGGATCCTGTTAAGTATCGAGCAGTAGATGGACTTTTGAAGCGCCATCCACCAGACCACAACGCCATACCGTAGGTCTGACAACTGCAGTATATACCCAATGCATGATACGAGGTCTAAACCCCCAACTTTTGCCAATGGCTCTCTTGCAGATGTATAGGGCAAGAGTTGCCTTTCTTGCCATTTCCAAAATGTTTGGTTTGAAGTTCAATTTCCGGTCCAGCAAAACACCCAGGTATTTTACGCTTTCTGTAAATGGAACATTCTCTCCACCCACCCAGGTTCCTCTATAGGCAACTTGTATCTCCTGCTGAAAATAACTACTTTTGTCTTGCAAGGATTTATACCCAGACCGGGTATAAATTGGTAGCCCACTTTGCTGTGGCACGTAGTGCTTCCTGAAGCATATCTCTTAGAGTGCTGGGAAACTTTCTCCTAACCGCAATTGCCACGTCATCAGCATACGCGACCACTTTTACGCCAGGACGGTAAGGTCTCAAAAAGACTTGGAGTGAAAGATTAGCACATTCACGCACAGCACGGAATTCTCGACTTAGATTTTCTTTTTCGAGGTTACTTTTTATTAATTACAGCGTACAACAAGCCAATTACTGGCTTAGTTGTATGGCAAAAGTGGCATGGGCGGATTAATATCTGCACCCTCTTTTCAACCTAACCGCAGTCATGTCTGCTTTCCCATTTTTAGCAGACAAAATCAGTTGTTTTAACAAACATTTCGTTTTAGCAAACCTTTTTGCTATATTGAATAACGATTTCGTTGAGCATAGTTGCCATATAGACCGAACTGCCGATTCAGAGTTTTAACCTCATAAAAGACGCATTTATTTCTCGATTACGGTGAAATTTAGAACATCTACCGTAGCTCTGAGGTTAGTATGTCCCCCTTTGAGCTGAACGCCTGGGTTTAAATCCCGATGACAATATCAGAAAAATTTTCAGCGGTCGTTTCCCCTCTACACTCATAGAAAAAAGTTTGTTGAAAATAACAAACACTGTTTGCTGAATATTAGTAGTTAACTGCTGGAAAGGCTGTTTGTTGAAAATGATTGCTGCTTAATTATGAAGGGGATGTTAGAAAAAGTAGAAAACATATGTAAATGTGTGTCTTAGTGGATGTTAATTTTTCTTTAAATTTAGATGCAAAAGGCCATGCCAGTCCTGTATACATTAGTAGAGCAACAACAAAAATGCGAGCGAGCTCAGCTACATTTCGAAATGTATACCAATGCATGGATTAGATAGCTTCTTTACAGTAATATTCCATAAATTAAAATCATCTCTTCCAATAAAATTTCTGAAAAAAAAAACTTAAATAATGCCTAAAGTAATCAAAACAAGTAACAGGCAAACATAAAAAATGGTATAAAAATTGTTTACAGCTGATTTTTGCCCACAAAACAGCAGATTTTGTTTGCTGTTTTAGCTGACCGAAATTTTTGCTAATTTAGCAGCAAAAATGTCTGTTTTCCCATTTTCAGCAGACAAAAACTGCTGTTTTAGCAAATATTTTTGTCGTTTTGATTTACAAATTTGGTTGGGTGCAGGGCAGACGACACTTGTTAGGTATTTACCTTTGGTAATCAGCTGTGTAAACTTCTCCGCTAAGCGTTGTCGCTCTACGGAAAGCCGTTCGGACTCGGCCGTAAAAAAGAGATCCCTTATCATTGAGCTTAAATTTATATCGGACAAAACTCATTAATATGAGAGAGAACATCCCCAATGTTCTTTAATGGAAAGTTCAGGGACAAATTTGCAATTTTTGGTTTTATAGGTCCGTTGACATCCTAACCGAATATAGTTGAGATTGGACCATATTTGGGTATGGTTGTCATATAGATCGATCTGGCGATTTTGTTTGTTAGGCCCATAAAAGTAGATTTTATTATCCGATTTCGAAACCTTGACATGTATAAAATAGCAAACAATGTCTGCTGATTGTTGCTAGCTAATTTTGCTGCTATTATAGCACTGGTTTTGCTATTACAGCAGTGGTTCTGCTATTACAGCCGTAGTTTTTCAATTTCAGAACAGCAGACTTACTGCTGAAAAGTCTGCTCACTGCTGCTTAATTTATGATGGGTTTGTTAGATGAAATAAAATGAAACAACAGATTTTAGGAAAGAAAATGAGAAAAAAAAAATGATGCAGTCACACACCAACGCTGCACACAAAAATATAACCTTTTGTTGTTGTTTTTTGGACACACTGAAGAATTTTGAGCACAGAGAGCGCACATGCTTTTAATGACATAGTAAAAAAGTCATCGTTGTTAACAATACACAGCACATTTGCGTCATAAGCATAAAGTAGGTGTGAAGCACTTATGCAGCATTTCCCTGTTAAAAATACTTTTGCACTGTTGTTGTTCTATTTTATTACACACAAGAAATGGATAAAATCAAAATATCAGAAAAGGCAAACAAATGGGTTTCCTCGCAGAAACGGAAAGTAAGAAGATACAATACTTATCACATATTGCACACGCTTTTAGTAATATTCCACAAATTAAAGTATCTTCCAACATAATTCGTCATGGTCATTAGTAGCTCGTCGAAAAAATGTCCGCAGCAATCAAAACACATGACAGACCGTAAAAGGCAAAGATAAATAATAGCATTAAACACGAAAAGGCGAGCTAATTGCGGCTGGGCCGAATCTTGGAAACTAGCACCATGGATTCTGCTAAAAATTTATACAAAATAAATTTAGATAAAGTAAAAAATTTTATTCTACATACCAAACTTCTGTCAAACCAGCAAAAATTTAAACTTCTAGGAACCGAATAAAGATGATCGAGAGTCCAGTTTAAATGGCAGCTATATCAGGTTAAATACTGATTTGGACCGTATTCGGCACAAATTTTAAAGTCGTAACAGAACACTACATGTAGAGTTTCAGCCAAATCGGACAAAAATTTCGGCTTGTAAGGTCCAAGAAATCAGATCTGAAGATAGGTTTACATGGGAGCAACATCTGGTTATACACCGATTCGGACCATACTTGGCACAGTTGTTGGAAGTTATAACGGAACACTACATGCAAAATTTCAGCCAAATCGTAAAAAAATTGCGCCTTATAAGGGTCAAGGGTAAGAAGTCAAATCTGGAGATCGGTTTTCATGGGAACTATATCAGCTTATACAGCGATTAAGACCGTACTTATCATAGTTGTTGGAAGTCTTAACAGAACACTAGATGCAAAATTTCAGCCAAATTGGACAAAAATTGCAGCTTATAAGGACTCAATATGTCAAAGATGGAAACTGGTTTATATAGGAGCTATATCAGGTTAATGACTGATTTGGACCGTACAAAACGCAGTAGTTGGAAGTCATATCAGAAGACTACAGGCAAAATTTCAGCCAAATCGGACAAAAACTGGGGTTTGTAAGGGCCCAAGAAGTTAAAGCGGGAGATCGGTTTATATGGGACCTATATCAGATTATAGACCGATTTGAACCGCACTTGGTACAGTTGTTGGAAGTCATAACAGAACACTTCATGCAAAATTTCTGCCAAATCGGGGAAACATTGTGGCTGGTAAAGGCTCAAGAAGTCAAATTGAGAGATCGCTTTATATGGGAGCTATATCAGGTTATAGACCGATTAGAACCGTACCTGGCACAGTTGTTGGACGAAATCGGACGAAAATTGCGGCTTCTAGGGGCTCAAGAAGACAAATCGGGAGATCGGTTTATATGAGAGCTATATCTAAATCTCAACCGATATGGCCCATTTACAGTCCCCAACGACCTACATCAATATTAAGTATCTGTGCAAAATTTCAAGCGGCTAGCTTTATGCATTCGACTACTATCCTGATTTCGACAGACAGACGAACATTGGAGGCCACCGTAGCGCAGAGGTTAGCATGTCCGCCTATGACGCTGAACGCCTGGGTTCGAATACTGGCGAGACCATTAGATAAAATTTTCAGCGGTGGTTTTCCCCTCCTAATGTTGGCAACATTTGTGAGGTAATATGCCATGTAGAACTTCTCTCCAAAGAGATGTCGCACCGCGGCACGCCGTTCGGACTTGGCTATAAAAAGGAGGCCCTTATCATTGAGCTTAAACTTGAATCGGACTGCACTCATTGATATGTGAGAAGTTTGCCCCTGTTCCTTTGTGGAATGTGCATGGGCAAAATTTGCATTTTGAATTTAACGGACATGGCTAGATCGACTCAGAACATTGAGACAATCAAGAATATATATACTTTATGGGGTGTTAGACGTATATTTAGAGGTCTTACAAACGGAATGGCCAGATTAGTATATCCCCATCCTATGGTGAAGGGTATAACAAAAAGAACAAAATTTTAATTTTAGCAGAAATTTTCAATATTTTAGCAGATTTTTGCACTTAAAACAACAGGATTTGTTAGTTGAAATTACAGTAGGTAAAGGTTGCTAAAACAGCAGTAATGCATGCTTACCCTTTTTTCAGCAAACAAAAATTGTTGTTTTAGCAATCATTTTTTGCTGTTTTGAATAACAAATTTCGTTGAGTGTAGGCACCAGTAGATATAGTGGACCTACAGGGTGGCTGATGAAAGCCGCTACCAAAAAAAAATTTAATAACTTTTTTTCTATTTAATAATAATAATTTAATAATTAATTTAATTAATTAATTAATTAATTTAATTAATAATAATTTAATAATTAATTTAATAATTTAATTTAACATGAATAAAAGAAAAATGTATTCCATACACCGAAAAAAAAATGTAGCAATATTCATCATTGTAGCAATATTCATCAGCCACCCTGTATAATAAAATAAGATAATAAATATATCCATGTTCGGTACGGCCTAACTTATTTGTGTTGTTCTTATTTGCTTCTCTAGCCATTTAAAATTTTATTTAAAAACAAAAATTTAAGAATTGTACCAAATCAAAAAAACAGTAGAAAAGTTTGTCTACAAAAAAATAACAACTGTAAACAATCACAAATTTTCCAATTAAACTCTATGCGTGTGTATGAGTTTTGCCAATGTCTTCATCTCCTCCCCGTAAGCAAAGTCAAAATCTCTTTAAAACTTAAATACAGCCTTAAACTCAGTTCTCGTCTGTCGGTGTCGATGTCTATGGCCTTTCGTCTCTCTGTTTGTTCGTTTTTCTCAGTTGTAATTTGGCAAATTTCCCAAAGGTATGATGATGAAATAAAAACGCCGAACCCGAACAAATGTAGCATTTCGCCAAACCCCAAACTACTTCATTTTCACACTCAACTTTGCACATTGGAATGTCAGTTGAGGCTTTTTCTTGGCATTTGAAAATTTTTATTATTGATTTTTTTATTACTTTTTTCCTTGGTTCACCCCATATCACACTGTGAGTTGGTTGACAGGGGTAAGGTGGAAACCGGAAAACAAATTCTCCACAAAAAAAAAATTTACATATTTCTGGAAAAAAGGAGATCCCTTAAAACCGCAAATAAAAATACATTCGTTTGTATCGCTCTTTGGCTGTGGATTTTGTAAAACCAATATCCTGCAGGGAAATTTTTTTCACATTTTTTATATATTTTATTTTTTATTGTTGTTGAAATGTGGTGCGCAAACCTTTAGACTTCGAACAGACCGTCGAAGAAGAAGAAGCATTAAAGAAAAATGACGAAGCAGAAGTACATAGTAAAGGATATGTTGCTCACCTGCAGAGTGTTGCTAAGTGTGTAATGTTTGTGTGAAGGATGAAAAAAATATGAAAATACCCACAACAGTTGAACATTTCAGACTTCCTATTCATACGTAGTAAATAACAATCAGCTCGCTGTACAAACATAAACTCATAAACCAAGCTCTGGCCCTTACTAGCCTCAGATAGGGATGAATATCGAAAAGTGGGTTATTGTAGCTAGCATTACAGATTTGTTTGTTATCATATCCTTCAACCATGGTTCATCAAATGATTCTATAAATGCCGTACGTATCTACAGAATATAGCTAGTTATTCTTCATAGGAACAAAATTTTAACTTCTTTATGGGTCAACCTATTGCTCTTTGGGTACAACAAGTACCAACCACAAAAGAATAAAAGGTATATTAATTTTGTGTCTTTGACCACAGTGTTTGAGATATTTGGCATTTAGTGTTAAAATTAGAATTAATAGAAAAGCCCTCTGTGCAGAATCTCAGAGGAATGCGGTGTACCCACTTATCTTTTTATACGGTACCAGCTGAACCGGGCCCGCGCCTTCTTTCACTCTCTAGTACCTTTTATTTGAGACGTATGTTGTCATGGTCGGTAAATAAATCCTGTTTTGAGGGGAAATTTTCCTTAGAGCCACTGAGTCCCATGATCGCCAAATATGTCCAGTTTAAGGAGGTTTTGTGGGTAAGGCGGGCCCTTTAAAACGTTTTCCCAAAATTGGATTTCAGATTCCTTTTCAACTCTGAATTATCTTTCATTTAAGTCCTAGTTTGCCGTGGTCCAAAAATATGTCTTGTTTCGGGGGTGTTTTGGGATGGGGTGGTCCACCAGACACTTGGTCCCGAAAGTGGTTATCAAATTCGTGATCCACTCCTTAATACCTTCCATTTGAATCCCATATTGCTGGTAAATATGTTCTGTTTGGGGTGTGTTCCGGTGTGGGGCGACCCCCTAAAATATTTGGCCCCAAGATTGAATATCATATTCATTTACTTCTCTCAAATATTTTTGGCAGAATTTGTGGGTGGGGCGGTCCCCCAGGTACCCCTTCCCAAACTTGGATACCGAATTGCAGGTTATTTTAAGAGAGAAAACAAAATCTCACTTAAATCACCCCATCTATCTGCGAGATCTCGAAGGATCTGACGTTTCTGAATATTTAGATAAGGGGGAGGATCCTCCACCCCTTCAGATATCGAAAAATGTAGTATTTGATCCCGAAAGTGGTTATCAAATTCGTGATCCACTCCCTAATACCTTCCATTTGAATCCCATATTGCCAAGATCGGTAAATATGTTCTGTTTGGTGTGTGTTCCGGTGTGGGGCGACCCCCTAAAACATTTGGCCCCAAAATTGGATATCATATTCACTTTCTATTCTCAAATATTTTTACCCCAGTTTATTACAAAATAGCACAAATGTTTGCTAAAACAACAGTGCATACGAGTTTGGGTTAACGGCAGTCCTCTGGTCTTCACTGTCAAATCGTCTGCTCAAACGATGTGAATTGTGCCATTTTCAGAGAAGGCGTTAATATTTTTCTTACAGTCTAAGACTGATCGTGACCTTACCGCCCTACTTGTTATTGCGCTGATGGCCAGTTTACTGTCCGATGTTCACACTCATTACACAACCTCTCGCATTTCGTTCTCGCATTCCGTTATCACACGAATCTCCACCTGCAAGGCCATAAACGGCCAGGCAGTCGAAAACAGACCTCAGTCTTTGAGTTCTGTACACCCCCAGGTCCACTCTGTCCTCTAGCTTTGGTCCATCTGTGTAGCATGATCTCCCATATGGCAATACCAGAGTTCCATCAATCCAAGACTGTGCCTCTGGCAGCAGTGTCTCGCACTCGACCTCAAATGTCATATCAGATATCCGACTACAAATCTCTTCTTTTCCATCCAGGTCGCACAGTGGGAGAAAGCATTTTGCTTAATTATGGGAGCTATATCTGGTTATAGACCGACATAGCCCGTACTTGGAACAGTTTTTGAGAGTCAGAACAGAACACTATATGCAAAATTTCAGCCAAATTGGATAAAAATCACGGCTTGTAAGGGCTCAAGAAATCAAATCGGAAGATCGCTTTATATGGGAGCTATATCATGTCCTCATGTCATGGCCGATTTCGACCGTATTAAGTACAGTTGTTGGGAGTATGTGCAAAATTTCCGCCAAATCGGATGAAAATTGAAGAAGAAGTCAAGTCGGGAGATTGATTCATATGGGAGCTGTATCAGGTTATAGACCGATTTAGACCGTTTAGACAATTGTTCGAAGTCATAACAGAACGCTATGTGCAAAATTTCAGCCAAATCGGATGAAAATTGAGGATTCCAGGGGTTCAAAAAGTCCACTAGGGAGATCGGTTTATATGGGAGCTATATCAGGTTATAGACCGATTTGGACCGTACTTGCCACAGTTGTTGGAAATCGTAACGGAACACAACATATAAATTGTCAGCCAAAGCGGACAAAAATTGCGGCTTATTTGGGCTCAAGAAGTTAAATCGGGAGATCGGTTTATATGGGAGCTTTATCAGATTATAGGCAGATTTGGACCGTACTTGGCACAGTTGTTGGAAGTAATAACAGAACACCACACACAAAATTTCAGCCAAATCGGACAAAAACTGCGGCTACCAGGGTCTTAAGAATTCAAATCGGGAGATCGGTTTATATGTCAGCTATATCCAAATCTGAACTGATATGACCCATTTGCAATCCCCAACGACCTACATCAATATTAAGTATCTGTGCAAAATTGTACTTGGTACAGTTATTGAAAGTCATAACGGAACACTATGTGCAAAATTTCAGCCAAATCGGAAGAAAATTGAGGATTCCAGGGCCTCAAGAAGTCAAATCGGGAGATCGGTTTATATGGGAGCTATATCAGGTTATAGACCGATTTGGACCGTACTTGGCACAGTTGTTGGAAGTGATAACCGAATACCGCACGCAAAATTTCGGCAAAATCGGACAAAAACTGCTGCTACCAGGGTCTTAAGAATTAAAATCGGGAGATCGGTTTATATGTCAGCTATATCTAAATCTGAACTGATATGACCCATTTGCAATCCCCAACGACCTACATTAATATTAAGTATCTGTGCAAAATTGTAAGCGGCTAGCTTTACGCGTTCGACAGCTATCGTGATTTCGACAGACGGCCGGGTGGACGGACATGGCTAGTTCGACTTAGCATGTAGAGACGATCAAGAATATATATACTTTATGGGGTCCTAGATCAATATTTCGAGGTGTTACAAACGGAATGACTAGATTAGTATACCCCCATCCAATGGTGGTGGGTATAAAAATAGTAAAAAATATGCCGTGTTTGAACGGGTAGAGATATTATTTTGAATTTTGAAATGGTTAGAGCTGAGGTGTTGTGCAAAATTTGGAGGCCCTAGGTGGTCCGGGCGACTCTTGACAGGCCCCTAAAATTGGTCCCTCGGCATTTCGAAAAATTGTTCGGGCTGCCAAATCTTCATTTGTGGTACGAATTCCAAAATTATTAGTGCTTAAAAATCCCTGCAAAAACGTCCGCTTGAAGTATACAATATTTCCACAGGTTTCGGTGATGTACGAGTTTTAATTTTTATTTGTTGATATTTTGGCCGAGATTGCAACTTGCGAAGGCATTTGCAGTTCAAATTTTATTTTTATGTATGACATGCTGGACATGGATCTCTCCTATGCGACTTCTTTCACTCTCTTATTTTATTTGTGGGGGTGCTGGTACGGCCTTTCAGATCACCCCAATGTGGATATCATATTGGTGCTCTACTCCCAATTTCTTTCATTTGAGCCTTATGTTGCTGTGGTCGGTAAATATGTCCGGTATGGAGATGATTTTGAGGGTGCGGTAGAGCTCCATGCATTAGATTCATTTGAGTCTTATATTGTCATTATTGGTTAAAATATGCATTTGGCGGGCTTTAGAGGTAGGCGAACGCCCTAGACATTCCACCTTAAATAAGTATTCTAAAATTTCTGTTTGAGTTATTATAAACAAACTAAATTTCGTGTAAATTGCCCCACCTATCTCCGAGATCTGGCGTAATAGGGTAAGGGGAGGGTCCGCCCTTTAAAGTTTGGATATTAGATCTAGATGGATATTAGGTGATGGATTGGAGTAGCAAAATCCTTTGCCCCGAAAGTAGATAACAGATTCATACTCTACTCCCAAAAACCACATTTGAGCTACATATTGCTATAATCGGTATATGTTTGGTTCAATGGAAGTTTATGAGAGAGTCGTTCCTGAAACACTTGGCCATAAAACAGATGTCAGATTTAAAATATGTTTCCCTATTCCACAAATATGCCTATAACATTCACGATCAACTTTCAAATACATTTTATATGAGCTCCATAATGGCATCATCACTGAATTAGTTCTGTATGAGTGTAGGGTGTTCCCCAGGGTCTTTGTCCCGAAAATGAGTGTAAATTTACCGAAAAGTATGGGTATCTGTTCGACTTAAATATGAATATAAAATTCGTGCTCCACTCCCAAATCCCTTTAGTTTGAGCCCCATATTGCCATGGTTGGTAAATATGGACCGATTGGTGGTTGTTTTGGGGCTGGGGTGGCCACCGACACTTTACCCTGAAAATAGATATCAAATTCGTTCTTCACCATTTTCAGCCATAGTCGAAAATAAAGTTCAGTTTAGGGAGTGCTTTTTCAAACACTTGGTTAAAAAATTGGATATTTGTTTTCTACTCCCAAATACCTCTCATTTGAATCCCAATTTACCTATTTGACTTGTTTTAGGAGGAAAAGCGCCCCCTATACTTGAACGCAAATGTTTATGTCATATTCGTGATCTACTACCAATACAGCCATGGTCGAATTTGATATCTCATTTGGGAGTAAAGCGACCTCCCATTACCTGGATTCATTTTTTAAGCCATATTTGTAATCTACTACCGAATACTTTTCATTTGAGTCTCATATTGACGTGAACATCGAATATATCTGTTTAAATGAGTTTTGGACCCAAATTTTAATACGATATTCATTTTCTAGTCTGCAATACCTTTCATTTGATACCCATATTGTGCTTAGCGGTCCATTTTAGAATTTGGGTAGCATTTTTGGGGTAATTTTTCTTTAAGACCAACCTACACAATCTGTAAAAATTAAAAGAAAATCTATTCAGCCGTGTTTAATTCTATGAAACAAACAAACAAACCGTGTCCCATATAGTCATGATGGGTTCATATGCCTATTTGGGGCGTTTTTGGGGGTGGGGTTACCCTATACTTCGATCTGATTTTGTTTGCCAGATTCGTAATCTACTCCCGAATACCTTTCATTGGAGCCCCATATTGATATGGACGTTCAATTTGTCTGCTTTTAGACACTTTGGGGTTAGCGCGACTTTCTGGGTACTTGGACCCAACTTTTAATACCATATTCGTATTCTACTCTTCAATACCTTTCACTTGATATCCATATTGTCTTTATGGGTCCACTTGTGATTTTGAGTGGTATTTTTGGGGTAACGGGGTAGGGTTCCGCCCCCTTCCGATATTAACAAATTATAAATCATATTTCTTCTTCCTGACCATATTCGTAGTTTACTCCCGAATACCTCTCATTTGAGTCCCATATTGTCATGCTCGTCTAATGAACCTATTTTAGGGGGTTTTGGAGTTGGGGCGGCCCACCCAATTATTAAAACCCAATTTTTAATATGAAATTCATATTCTAATCCTAAATACCTTTCATTTGAATCCTATACTGTCCTGATCGGTACACTTTTATTTTTGGATGGTATTTTTGGGGTATGGGGAAGATCACCCGCCCGCCCACCTTTAGATTAAAAAAATTATATAGCATATGTTTCCTTCCAGACCAACCTACACAATCTGTGAAAGTTTTATGATAATCGGTTCAGCCGTTTTTGAGTCTATACGGAACAAACACAAATTCATTATATCCTCCACCATAAGATGGGGGGTATATAAATTTCGTCATTCTGTAACTACTCGAAATATTCGTCGCGACATTTTATGTCGATCTAGCCATGTCCGTCCGTCCGTTCGTCCGTCTGTCCGTCCGTCCGTCTGTCCGTCCGTCCGTCTGTCGAAAGCACGCTAACTTCCGAAGAAGTAAAGCTAGCCGCTTGGAATTTTGCACAAATACTTCTTATTAGTGTAGGTCGGTTGGTATTGTAAATGCGCCATATCGGTCTATGTTTTGATATAGCTACCATATAAACCAATCTTGGGTCTTGACTTCTTGAGCCTCTAGAGTGCGCAATTCTTATCCGATTGGAATGAAATTTTGCACGACGTGTTTTGTTATGATATCCAACAACTGTGCCAAGTGTGGTTTAAATTGGTCCATAACCTGATATAGCTGCCATATTAACCGATCTTGGGTCTTGACTTCTTGAGCCTCTAGAGTGCGCAATTCTTATCCGATTGAAATGAAATTTTGCACGACGTGTTTTTATTATGATATCTAACAACTTTGCCAAGTATGGTTCAAATCGGTCCATGTTTTGATATAACTGCCATATAAACCGATCTTGGGTCTTGACTTCTTGAGCCTCTAGAGTGCGCAATTCTTATCCGATTGGAATGAAATTTTGCACGACGTGTTTTGTTATGATATCCAACAACTGTGCCAAGTGTGGTTCAAATGGGTCCATAACCTAATATAGCTGCCATATCAACCGATCTTGGGTCTTGACTTCTTGAGCCTCTAGAGGTCGCAATTATTATCCGATTTGCCTGAATTTTTGTACTACGGATCCTCTCATGACCATCAACATACGTGTTTATTATGATCTGAATCGGTCTATAGCCTGATACAGCTCCCATATAAATCGATCTCTCTATTTTACTTCTTGAGCCCCCAAAGGGCGCAATTCTTACTCGAATTGGCTGACATTTTACACAGGTTTCCAACATGTAATAATATAATAATAGCAGAGCAAATCTTTTCTTATATCCTTTTTTGCCTAAGAAGAGATGCCGGGAGAAGAACTCGGCAAATGCGATCCATGGTGGAGGGTATGTAAGATTCGGACCGGCCGAACTTGGCACGCTTTTACTTGTTTTTATATATAAGCAGATGGTTCAAGAGCTTTTTTAAATTAGCTAAACAACCCTGTCAAACTTTTTTTTTAACGAAAGTGAAAGTATTCTAACTTTGTAAGGCAAAAGCAACAGCAACTACAAAGTCCATAGCTCTCATTTGATAACACTATGAACATACAGTCGTACATTGCAGAACAATTAAATGGTGAATACCAATGGATTTAAGCTTCTGTATTGTGCATACACACATATGCATACACATGTATTTAGTTATGGATTTATATGGAAATGTATTTTTGGGTTAAACATGTCCACATTTCGATGTACGAACATATTTATGAGCATTCACACACGTCTGCAAATATGAATTTACATTTTGTTGTTGTTGGTGGTCATAATAAGCCTATTGTTTTCCTTATTCCATACTGAATATCATACCTTGCTTAAATAAACCAAAAAAAAAACAAAAAACAGGAAAATGTAAAGAAAACCACCATGACCCAACATTGGGTCATGGGAATAAAATCCCTACATGAAAAGCAAAGAAAGAGGAAATTTAATGATTTAATTAAAATCCAACTGTGCGATGCTTGTCATGACATTTCGTTTATTTTGCTGGCATAATCTTCATACTCAGAAGTGTCAGAATGGAATGCAGGTTATTATGGTTAAATCGGTCTGGCAGGGATATAATTATAGGTGAAATCTGCAAAATGATAGCGCAGGATGAAACAATGTAATGCAAGGAGAGAAAAGTAAAATCACTTCTTCATAAAAAGGAAAAAAACATTGGAAAACGTTGAAAATTTGAAGAAAATTTCTGTAGAATTAAAACATTGAAATTTTTTTTTAAAGGAATAAAACTTTCGCAGGAAATTCCAAATAAAATTTTGATGAAATTTACAATTTTTTTTCCATGAACATTCCTTTAAGAGAAACTACCCACATATCAAAGAATGAAGTCCGATTCAAGTTTAAGCTTAATGATAAAGAACTTTCTCTCCGAGTCCGAATAGCGTGCCGCGTTGCGACTCCTAGTTGGAGAGAAGTTTTTACATGACATAATACCTTACAAATGTCGCCTTCATTAGCCTCACAATGAAAATGTTTTGTGATGTTCTCGCCAGACTTCGAATCCTGGCAGGAACATCAGACCATTTCAGAGGTGCTGGCGAAATTTGTGAGGTACTTTGCCATGTAAAAACTTCTCCCCAAAGAGGTGTCGCTCTGCGGCACGCCGTTCGGACTCGGCTATAAAAAGTGGTCCCTTATCATTGAGCTTAAAATTGAATCGGACAGCTCTCATTGATTTGTGAGAAGTTTGCCCCAGTTCCTTAATGGAATGTTCATGGGCAAATTTGCATTTGCAAACAGACAAACCAAACGAACCGGCCCGTTGCTGTGCTGTAGGTCAATGTGGCCTATGCACAAAAAGCACTTGCAGTGACATTCAAAGAATGTTTAAGTGGACAACAAAAGGAGTTTGGCAATGTTGATGTGTTTGTTGTTCTTAGCATTAATGATTAGTTTGAATCGGAATAGTGAAAAGTAAGGATTTTTTCTCTCTTGGAGAGTTGGAGGACTTATTGAGACCTGTTTCAAAACCAAAGCGTGCACTATACCGTACTCAATAGTCTTTGGGTATGTAGGGCATTCAATTTGACAAAGTGCAGATGAAGTTACATGGCGTAACAGAAATCATGATACACTAGCCAGTCAAAGTGTTATGACCCTCTTCCTTACCCTAATTTTCACAAAACAGAGATCTCGGGGATTGGATATGTGATTTAGACGAAATTTTTTTTGCTCTCTTTAAGTAACCGAAAAACAAAAATTCAGTATCGAAATTTCGAGCTTAGGGGAACCACCTCACCCCCAAAATCCATCAAATGTATATATAGATCAGTCGTATATATAGAAAGCGCAACTGATATCCAATTGTGGCAACACCACACCCCCAAAACACTCTTTAATCTGACATATTTACCGACCGAGGCCATATGGATCTCAAATGAAAGATATGAGTAGAGCAAGAAATTGATACCTACATTCGGGACCAAATTTCTGTAGGTTCACCCCACCCCCCAAAACGGGACTTATTTACTGACCATGGTTATACTTAGCTCAAATAAAAGGCCTTTAAGAATATAACACGAATCTGATATCCACATTTGGATTTGAGTCTGATATTCAAATGTGGATATCAGATTGGGGGGCCGCCCCACCACCAAAGAGGTCAAGTTTACCGAGCGTGGCAACATGGCGATCAAATGAAATGTCTTTGGGAGTAGAGCATGAATATGATATCAAGACAAAGTGACTATGGGGCCACTCCACCCCCATTATACCACCAGAATGGGACGTATTTGCTGACGATTGCAATAGGGGATTTTTTAGAGTAGAGCACAAATCTGATATACATATGTTTTCAGGGCCAAGTCACTGGGCGGCCGCCTCACTCCCCAAACCGTTCATATGTATTTGTCAACTATGGATATATTTGATATCCAGTTTTGAAGCCAAGTATTTGGGGACACCTCAAGGCACATCAAGAAATTACATGCTCGCAAAAGCAGAGAAATGGACGTACTGTTCAACACTGACTGGTTCGTGAACAACACAAACGTAGGGATAATTTCAATATCGCAGTGATTTCTATCACTAGGGCCCAGATATGCTCCACCATACACACACACACACACAAAGCATTCTCATTACACCAATGCATAACTGAGGGAGAAGATTTTATTCCCGCGATGCCCAGCCCTTTACGGTAGCATTGATGGCAAGTTACACATGTTCTTATTCTCTTTGTTTCAATCGTAGTTTAGACAGCAACGAATAATCATCCGAAGGGGTTAACGCATCGGTTTTCTGTTTTTATACACTGTTATATATACAAATTTCGTCATTCTGTTTGTAACTACTCGAAATATTCGTCTGAGACCCCATAATGTATATATATTCTTGATCGTCGCGACATTTTATCTCGATCTAGCCATGTCCGTCCGTCCGTCCGTCTGTCTGTCGAAAGCACGCTAACTTCCGAAGGAGTAAAGCTAGCCGCTTGAAATTTTGCACAAATATTTCTTATTAGTGTAGGTCGGTTGGTATTGTAAATGGGCCATATTGGTCCATGTTTTAATATAGCTGCCATATAAACTGATCTTGGGTCTTGACTTCTTGAGCCTCTAGAGTGCGCAATTCTTATCCGATTTGAATGAAATTTTGCACGACGTGTTTTATTATGATATCCAATAACTGTGCCAAGTATGGTTCAAATCGGTCCATAACCTGATATAGCTGCCATATAAACTGATCTTGGGTCTTGACTTCTTGAGCCTCTAGAGTGCGCAATTCTTATCCGATTTGAATGAAATTTTGCACGTAGTATTTTGTTATGATATCCAACAACTGGTCCAAGTATGGTTCAAATCGGTTCATACCCTGATATAGCTGTCATATACACCGATCTCGGGTCTTGACTTCTTGAGCTTCTAGAGGGCGCAATTCTTATCCGATTTGAATGAAATTTTGCACGTAGTATTTTGTTATGATATCCAACAACTGTGCCAAGAAGGTTCAAATCGGTTCATAACCTGATATAGCTGTCATATAAACCGATCTGGAGACTTGACTTCTTAAGCTTCTAGAGGGCGCAATTCCTATGCGATTTGGCTGAAAGTTTGCAAGACGTATTTTATTCTTACTTTCAACAATTGTGTCAAATAAGGTTCAAAGCGGTTCATAACCTGATATAGCTGCCATATAAACCGATCTGGGATCTTGACTTCTTGAGCCTCTAGTTTTTTTTTTTAAAAATATTGACTAATCGTTTGGAGAGTATTATAAAGTATTAAGTTTTCATGCAGTGGGTATATACTACATTTGCCAGACATTCAAAAGTCCACCTACTGTGCAATACTTAACCGGATACAAAGGATGGCTTGTTTGTGCATCACAGCCGCAATGAGGACTGTCGTCCTCTGATGCACTGAATTTAATGCAATATCTAAAGCCTCTGGACATTGCGGCTAGACAATTTGCTGCGACCACTGCCGTGGTCCTATGGGAGCTTTCTCTTTAGTCATGTGGGGGCTACTGATACTGTGTTATCATTGATACAATGTTCGATGTTCCAGACAGTGTGGATTAATCTCTACCTGAACCGCTGTTTGATAAAAAGTACTGTACCACTAGTACTGTACCACTAGTACTGTACCACTAGTACTGTACCACTAGTACTGTACCACTAGTACTGTACCACTAGTACTGTACCACTAGTACTGTACCACTAGTACTGTACCACTAGTACTGTACCACTAGTACTGTACCACTAGTACTGTACCACTAGTACTGTACCACTAGTACTGTACCACTAGTACTGTACCACTAGTACTGTACCACTAGTACTGTACCACTAGTACTGTACCACTAGTACTGTACCACTAGTACTGTACCACTAGTACTGTACCACTAGTACTGTACCACTAGTACTTTTTATCAAACAGCGGCTCAGGTAGAGATTAATCCACACTGTCTGGAACATCGAACATTGTATCAAGGATAACACAGTATCAGTAGCCCCCACATGACCAAAGAGAAAACTCCCAAAGGACCACGACAGTGGTCGCAGCAATTTGTCTAGCCACAATGTTCCTGATAGAACCGATTGGAACTACGATATCCCTGGTAATAGAAGTTAAACCCCCAGGTGGACTTTAGGGTGTACTCTTATGATCTAGAACTGGTCATACCGAAAAGGTTATGCGACCACTGCAGTGTGTATCAAGCGGAGATCCTTGCAATTAAGGCAGTCAGAAAGAGTTCCACTTTTGGTTCCCATTTCTTTAAGGACCTGTCTGATTTAGCGGATGTGAAAATTCGCAAGTTGTTGGGCTCCTTACAGCGATCTGGATGGTTCAACGGTAGGAACTAGAAAGTATATTCCTTCTTCTGTTCCTGTCGTAGCACAATGGACGAAAATGTCAGGAGATCGGTCTATATGGCAGCTAGATTCAAATGTCGAAGGCCCTAACATAACTCACTGTCCCAAATTTCGGCGACATCGGACAATAAATGCGCAAAAGACGAAACGCGTCCCCTAGTAGTTGGTGTGTGTTAATATTTCTGGCTTACCTGTTCCATTTGCAAAGAATATCTCCGATTATTGAGCTCGTCTCAAAAGAGAAACAAATAAAAATTGCTAAATTTAGTTATATTCGCCCTAACAGGCATAAAACTTGAAAATTAAAAAAAAAGAAATAACTTTTTTATAAAATTTTCTATATAAATACAATTTAGACAAAATTTTCGGTAGAAATAATAAAAAAAAAATCTAATTATAAAACTTTTGATTATTTTAAGTTTATTAAATTCTTTAATTTAAAATTTAGTGATCCAGTGTTGTTTATTATTTATCCCCATTTTGGTTTTCCTTCTTCCTCTTTTTATTTGATTTTAATTTCAAACCTCTATGGCAAGCCATTAATATTTAAAATCGGATTGCATTTTGTTTTTATCAAAATTTAAATATTTGTATCAGAAAGAACAACACAAATACTAAACAAAAGAATACATTTTCAAATAATAATTCCGTAGATTATGTATACAAAGCATTGCATTGTGGTCTTTCAAATTGTTTAGAATGGTGAAAACTTGGGGTGCTAACCCTCAGGGCGGGAGAGAAAAGCAGCTAGCCAAAAACATTAACCCACCCCATTTTACAACCCACAAAACATTATCACTCTGCAGAACAATTAAATAATGTTCTACTTTTATGGGGACCGGCTACCACATCACATTCATGCCACAGTGAATGCAATCAAACACCAGCACAAAATATTCAACAATCGTGCAGCATAGATTTCATAGACCCCTTCTGCTGTGCCGAGAGAGAGAGAGAGAGCGGGGCTATAACTAAGCCATGAGTAAATATCGCTGACACTAAATAACTAAATTAGAACAACGGCAGTATGATAATAGGCCCACCAATCCTGCATGTGATTATATATGGTGCGTTGCAGACACTAAATTTAAATTTTTTAAATTTTTTTTATTTTATCAAATGTTTCTCCACAAAAAGCCATATAATAAACATGGCATGTATATTTAAATGTGATGATGAAAAAAAGAAGAAATATGATATTTAAATTTTTTTCATTTCAAAACTTATCTTAATTGATGCCTTGTTTTGGGGGGAATTGAAAAAATAAAATTAGGTGCAAAAGTGTAGGGTTGAAAGGAAAATGGGTTAATGGCTGCCATAAAATTTTAACAATGAATGCACTTGTGTGGGGCAGAGGAAACAAACATTAGCACGGAAGGCACATATCATAGTTTAATGATGATTATAAACCTAATTAAAATTTACAAAATGAAAGACTTTTATATCTTAGTACTTTGTTCTCTAGGGCATTATACTTTCCCGATACTTGAAATATTTACTTTTATGCTTTTATGCTGAATACAGCGCTCTAACGAGACAGTTTAATGCTTAACATTTACTATAACTTGAATTTGAGCCAACATTCCATTGACAGTTGTTAATATTTTAATACAAAATCTTTACTAGTGCTTGAGCTATTGTGCCATACTGAAAACAAGGGTATCGCATTGTGTAATAAAAAAATTCGTTTTCTAATCTCATTTAAACTTCTTATTGCAAAAGTCAGCAAATATGTCCAGTTTGGGGTATTGGCCCTAAACACTATAAATATTGGGTTGCCCAAAAAGTAATTGCGGATTTTTTAAAAGAAAGTAAATGCATTTTTAATAAAACTTAGAATGAACTTTAATCAAATATATGATTGCCATTTGGTCGATAACCTTTTGCCATCTTCCTGGCAAATTTAGAATTCGACTCTCATAGAACTTCTGGCCTTTATCTGCAAAAACTGAACCAAGTGCGATTTTATAGCCTCATCATTGCCGAAAGTTTTACCATTTAAGGAGTTCTGCAAAGATCGAAATAAATGGTAGTCTGATGGTGCAAGGTCAGGGCTATATGGTGGATGCATCAAAAGTTCCCAGCCAAGCTCACTAAGTTTTTGGCGAGTGACCAAAGATGTGTGCGGTCTAGCGTTGTCCTGGTGGAATATGACACCTTTACGATTGACCAATTCTGGTCGCTTCTCCTTGATGGCTGTATTCAATTTGTCCAATTGTTGACAGTAAACATCCGAATTAATCGTTTGGTTCCTTGGAAGCAGCTCAAAACATACCACACCCTTCCAATCCCACCAAACAGACAGCACAACCTTCTTTTGGTGGATATCAGCCTTTGAAGTGGTTTGAGCTGGTTCACCATGCTTGGACCATGATCGTTTTCGACTAACGTTGTTGTAAACAATCCATTTTTCATCTCCAGTTATGATTCGTTTTAAAAACGGATCGAATTCATTGCGTTTAAGGTGCATATCACAAGCGTTGATTCGGTTTGTTAAATGAATTTCTTTCAATACCCATATTAAAATTGACACCAAACAAACAAATGTAAACAAAATTTCGCGCACTTTTTTTCTAAAGCAAGCTAAAAATAACAGCTGATAACTGACAGAAGAAAGAATGCAATTACAGAGTCACAAGCCGTTGAAAAAATTTGTCAACGCCGACTATATTACTACTATATTACCGACAATTACTTTTTGGGCAACCCAATATTTAGTTCCACTCTCTTTAAGACTCAAATTGTCGTGGTGAGAAAATACGTCCTATTTGGGGGTTGTTATGATGATGGCCCTAATGTTGATATCAGATACGTGACCTACTCCCAAATACCTTTAATTTGAACCCCATATTTCCAAAGTCGGCAAACATGACCGGTTTGGGGGGTGTTTTGGGGTATGGATGGCCACTCAGTGACTTGGCCTTGAAAATATATATCAATATTCGTTTTATACTCTAAAAATCCTCCTTTTTGAGCCCCATATTGCAATGGTCAACAAATACATCCTATTTGAGTGGTGTTATAGGCGTGGAATGGCCCCATAAATACTTTTCCCGAATATTGATATCAGATTCGTGCTTTCCTCCCAAAGACCTTTCATTTGAGCCCCATATTGCTATGGTCGTAAATTTTTCCCCTTAGGGGGATGTTTTTGGGAAGAGGCGGCCCCCAAACACTTGATCCCATATTTGGATATCAGATTCGTATTCTACACTTAAATACCCTTTATTTAAGCCCCATATTTCCATGGTCAGCAAATAAGTCCTGTTTGGGGAAGGGGTGGACCCCCAGAAACGTGGTCCCAAATTTGGATATTAGATTTGTATTCTACTCGCAAATACCTTTCATTTGAGTCCCATATTGCCGTGGTCGGTAAATATGTCCGATTTAGCGGTGTTTTGGGGTGGTCCCCTTAACACTTAGTCCCACAATTGGATATCAGATACGTTTTCTGATCCTAAATACCTTTCGGAATTGGTCTAAATATATGTTTGGTAGGTTTTAGGGTGGGGCGGCCTTCCTAGGTACCCCATCCGAAATTTGGATACCAAATTTTAATTTTTAGGGTAATTTGAGAGCACACAAAATTTCGCTTAAATCGCATCATCCAACTCCGAGATCTGGCGTTTCTTAAAATTAGGGTCAGGGGGAGGGCCCGCTCCCCCTTCAGATATCACGGGATCATTATGCACCATCTGTGAAAATTTCAAGAAAATCGTTTCAGCCGTTTCTGAGTCTAAAAGGAACACACAAACAAACGCAAATTGATTTTTATATATAAGATTAATCCGAACCATTTAATTTAAGTATTAATTTGTTATTTACTTTTCTATTCATTGATTATTTTCAGTCCCAAATTGTCTTAATGAGTCAAATAAATTATTTGAGGTGTTTTAAGGAGGTTAATTGCCACCTAAAAATTTTAATGCAATTTTCCTAATTTACCCCAAAATTGCTTTTATTGGTCCCATTTAGCCATAACCGGTTCATTTGCCCATTTGGGGGGTTTTTTGGGGGTGGGGACACCTCCCATTTCATGGACTTAATTTTGACCCATATTTGTAATCTACTCCCGAATACCTTTCATTTGAGTCCCATATTGATATGAACGTCCAATATGTCTGTTTGGAAGAGCTTTGGGGTTGTGGCGGCCCACAGGTTACTAAGACATACATTTTAATATCCTATTCGTATTCTACTCTCAAATACCTTTCATCTGAAACCCATATTGTTCCGATCGGTCCACTTTTTTTTGTGTGGTGTTTTTGGTTTGAGGAGAAGGAAGGCCCCCCTTCCAATATCGAAAAAGTATATACCCTATGTTTCCTTTCAGACCAACCTACACAATTTATGAAAATTTTGAGAAAATCGGTTCTGCTGTAGTTGAGTCTATACCGAACAAACAAACCGGGTCCCATAAAGTCGTGATTCGCAAATATGCCCATTTTGGGCGCCTTTTTTTGGGAGGGGGTCTATACTTCGACCTGATTTTCCATGCCAGATTCGTAATCTACTTCCGAATACCTCTCATTTGAGCCCCATATCAATAGGAACGTTAAATTTGAGCCTTATATTGCTGTGGTCGGTAAATATATTCGTTACGGGGTGAGGGGGACCTCCATATATCAGATTCGTGCTGTAGTCTCAAATACCTTTAACCTGAGCCCACATTGTCATAATTGGTAAATATTTCCATTTGGCGGGTTTTGAAGGTGGAGCGCCCCTCTACATATCCCACACTAAATAAGCATACCAAATTTCTATTTTTGAGTTATAATAAACAAACTAAATTTCGCTTAAATCACTTCACCCATCTTCGATATCTGGAGTTTTTGAAAATAGGGTAAGGGGAAGGTCGGCCCATTAAAATTTGGATGTTAGATCTACTACACTCTCTTGGTTTTGGTGGTGTATTGGAATTGCCAAACCATTTGCCCGAAAGTGGATACCATATTCCATCAGACTCTACTCCTCCTACATGACACTTTGGTGTTGTTTAAATTGAAAGGGGAGCGTCGTTCCCCTTGACGCTAAGACCTCAAAGACCATTTATTTGAGTTTTTTATTGTCGCGATCTACATGTTCTGCTGAACCGCAGGACTTGACCCATATATTCGGATCTTTATATCAATATTAGATTCGAACCCTGTTGTCATAGACCTTTCTTTTCAGTCCCTTATTATCCCGATCGAACTACACGTCCTATTGAAGGGTGGGTGGGCCGTTCCCAGACTCTGCCAAATGTGTATACCAGATTCGTAGTCAACTCTCAAGGAACTTTCATTTGATAACCGTTTTGTGACGTTGCACATTCACGTCCATTTTGGGGGGTTTTTAAGGTTGGGGAGGCCTCCGTACACAATGTGCTTTAGTGTTTCCCAAACATCACCTTGCGGAACAAATAAGAGGGAAACTAACATCTCACAATATCAATTGAGTGACTCCCGATTCAAATTTAAGCTCAATGATAGGGGGACCTCCTGCTTTATGCCAAGTCCGAACAGCATGTCACTGAAAAGTGAAACCTCTTGGTTGAAAAGTTGTACATGGCTGAAATACTCACTAATATTGCCAGCATTTGGTGAGGGAATAACCACCGCTGAAAAATGTTTTAAAGTTCTCTCGCCGACAGGATTTGAACCCTGGCATGCTAACCTATGCACCACGGTGGCTCCCGAAGACACATTGGACCAAATTCTTATAACAGATGTATACTCAACTTTTATATAACGTTAATTTGATACCCACATTGTCCCAATATGTCCTGTTGAGGGGTTTTGGGTGAGGGGAAGTAATTTGTGTGTCAAATTCTTACTGAACTTTCAAATACCTTACATTCGATACCCATATTATCTCAATCGGTAAATATAACCTGTTGAGAGGTTTGATGGAGGAGACGCCTCTGACTCCAAGGAATACATTTTTATATCAGATTTTTACTCAACTTTTAAATACCTTTCCTTTGATATCCATATTTTCCCAATTGGTAGATATGTCCTGTTGGGGGGTTTTGGGGGATAGAGAGGCCCTTCAGTTAAATTTTTTGCAAATTTTGCTCATGAACATTCCACTAAGGAACAGGGGTAAGCTTCTCACATATTAATGAGTGCAGTCCAATTCAAATTTTAAGCTCAATGATAAAGGGCCTCCTTTTTATAGCCGAGTCCGAACGGCGTGCCGCAGTGCGACACCTCTTTGGAGAGAAGTTTTACATGGCATTGTACCTCACAAATGTTGCCAGCATTAGGAGCGGAAAACACCGCTGAAATTTTTTTCTGATGGTTTCGCCAGGATTCGAACCCAGGCGTTCAGCGTCATAGGCGGACATGCTAACCTCTGCGCTACGGTGGCCTTCAAGTCCCTTCAGTCACCAAGGAATAAATTTTTATTTTAGATTTGTACTCCACTTTTAAATACATTTCATTTAATACCCATATTGCCCAAAGCGGTGAAAGTGTCCCGTTTGGGGTTTTTTTTTTGGGGTGGGGGACCCCCTCGAACACTTAGGGTGAAATTTGTATACCAAGTTCGTACTTTACTCTTAAACACCTTTCATTTGATACCCATATTGTCCTAATCCATAAAGATCCGTTCGGGTGGGTTTTAGGATGGGGCGTCCCCCCAAGTTCTTTGACCCCATAATTGCATACCTGTTTCGTGTTTTTGGGGTACCATAAGGTGGCATACAAAATTTCACTTAAATCAGTGTACCCATCTCCGATATCCGTTTTTGAAAATTGGGGTATGGGAGAAAGTCCGCACCCTTCGGATATCGAAAAATGTGGTACCCTATTTTCACCGGGGCCAAAAACTCTACCATTTGTGAAGATGGAAATTCATCATGAAAATCGGTTCAACCGTTTTTGTCTGTTTTGGAACAGACAAACAAACAAAGCGCAATAATTTCATTTTAATATAATGGAATAAAAGAATACATTTTGGGTTATCATACGACAAATTGGTGTGAAATGGGTATTAAATCGCAAAAGAATTTTCCTTATAATTATATTCAAAACATGCTGAAATGGAGTTCAGATATCCCAACTTCTTGAAGATGTCAACTATATTTCACTCGCATATATTTAAAATAAGGAATCGTGTGTACCAAACGGGACAAAAGAAAAATCTTAATCGCCAAATCATGGTAAATTTTATTCATTCATTTGGGGTTCACATTTTTTTTTTTTCAGTGTAAGAATGGCGTGTTAATCGTTTTCTGAAAAGTACGAAAGGTTATATATCAACTTTGCTCTGTAGCAACAACAATATATGTGTTCAATTACATTAAAGTGAATATCTTTATTTCAATTTCTTACATAACCACATTCCCCCATTTGCTAAGTTGATCCACTTGTACTTTCTATTCGTTTTAGTATTGAAACTTCAAATTATTGCATTTCAAAGACTTTGTCTCGACAAATAAACACATATTTTTATTACGATTCACCAAACAATACAAGCCAGACGGAAAAAAGACACACATCATTCTACATGGTTTAAATTTTCGTAATCGAATTACATTTTATGTCATATGGGTCATTATATTGTATGCTCGTTTAGTATAACAACAACACTTTGAAGACAAAAGCAACAACAACACAATGTCAAAGAAAAACTTTATCAAATTGTAACAATGACTTGTAAGTCAACGCTAAACGTCACTCGGTCTGCCTTTCAGCAGTACGTTTTATACTCACTCACTCACCATTTCGAAGTCATCGTTCCGTTTCTTTACAATGTCTGATTGACTTTAGTGACTTTACAACTAAGTATCCAAAGCGAAAAGCACTTGGACCACAACAACGGACCCGGGCCAAAATGACAACCCATCGAAATGACATCGAGATAGGCAATTAATGCAGTGGCAATATTGTTAGCAACTCATTGTGTATTGTTTTAATTAAAATTGGTTGCCTTGGGCAATTATCAGAGTGGATGATGATGACGATGGTTTATAGTATAGTCTCTCTTTCTCTCAGTGTTTGCCTGTCCTTCCAACTTGTGGTACAACTCCACTCTGCCATGTTCATAGAGAAGCGAGAATGATTTACGGGCTATTATAAATTTCATTTAAGCCCACACGTAAATTTAACATTTGGAAAATTTCGTAAATTTTATTGAGTCTGTATTAATAACAAAGTCCAAAGAGATTAATAATAAAAATTTATAGTAGTTTCTTCTTCTCCGCATTGCGAGTTGAGTAGTGGTTTTGGGAGCAAAATAAACATTTCAAGTTCAACACCATCATATCATAGGAGTTGATGGTAATTACCTTTAGATTTGTAGTTTTGGGAAAATCATTTGACTGTAGGCGATGAGAAAATCAACCCACACATCACAAAAATAAAACCGAAACAACAATTAAGTGTTAGCAATAAAACCATTATAAAATATATGACACTTAAGACTGTTAAGAGTGGCAATTATTTTAATGACTTTGTAATATGGTAGATTGCATAAGGAACTAAAAGTACCTGTAAATATTTTCAAATGGCCTTTAAATTGCCAAGGAATGTAGGCGTCAGTTGAATGAGATGTTTGAATTGCAATTAAGATGTACATACCTGTAAAGAAAAAGAGGACAAATATTGATTTGAGAAAAATTTAAAAAGCAATAAAAATAAATAAATGTAATTAAAGTAAAATTAATTAAAAAAAAAATTAAATAAGTAAATTATGATCGGCCGGGGCAAACTTTGAATAACCACTACCATGGATATTTATCTTATTTAATGAAAATGCTTTATTTATGAACCAAAGCCTTGCGCAAGACCTATCATTGACGACTGCTTTTGCTAAGCTCGTGAACACTGAACCCACATAATGTTGTAATTCAAGACTACTGAAGAGCGAGACACTGAAGATGGAGTAAAACGAACAAGCTGCTGTTGAGTAGATAATCTTGAAAAACAACCACCATTCAGTACTTGAGAGTATTTTTAGATCGAATTCCTTGCCGCTTCAGAGAGAAATTATTCGCTTTATATGAAAGCGTCTGGCTGTCATTTTCAAAATATGAACTGATCACACAAATCGTTTGCAAACTGTTTTGCTCGTCCATGCTTTTGCCAAATCAACCACGTTGCCTTCGTACGAATTTCGTCGTACGAACGCAGACGAGAAGAAAAGTAATACCCTATCTAAAGCAAAATGTACCCGAATACATGCATTGTACAACGTGCGCTGAAATCCGAATCACTTTTTTTCTTGCTGAAGGGCTCATTTTGTGCTTTCACACATCTCGTTACTTGGTGTCTTGTTTATCTGTTTTGACTCAGTCCTCAATTGTCTCATACAATGTTGTATTTTTAAACGAAGAGTTCAGTTCTTGAAATACTCTATGATTGTTAGTGTATGTAGTGTCTAGAAAGCCGAAATAAATGGTCTTGCGCAGGCTTTTGTTATGAACCCTAAGAAGGCGGTTATATCCAAATATGGTACCATACTCAGCACAGATGTAAAAGGTTTTAGCATAACTCACTGTTAGCACTCGCAGCGAAATCTTATCCAAAATGCTTCTCTTCTAAGCTCAAGAGAGCTATATCCCAACATAGTACGATCTAGACCATACATAAATCGGGTGATCGATTTGTATGCCAGCTTTATCCAAATCGGAACAAAACGGATGTCCAGTGAAGTAATATTGTATAACTCATAGTTCCCAACTTCAGCAAAATCGGGTAATAAATGTGCCAGTTAGGGCCTTAAGAAACTATACAGGGAAATCGGTTTACATTACAGCTATACCTTCATATAGCCCGATTCGGACCATATTTGGTAAAAATTTAAAAAAAAGTACTCGGCCCAAAATACGGACTATCACACACACAAACCACATTTCCACTACATGGAGAGAATTGCATACAAACTATCTAGAGTAGAGAACATCAAGAGATTGCGAGACCCAAATTCAGATCAAAGCTGAACTACAGGGATAAATATGTCGTAGATACAGTGGCTCAAAATAGAAAATTTTTAAAGTAGAATGAGAATATATTATTATTAAGTGATGATAAGGGGGGGAAGACAGATGCAATGATCAAGGACGATTACAGAAGTAAGATGCTTAGTATTTTAAATGATATATGTACATACACTAGGTTTAAAAGATATCCAACTTCTGGCCTACAAACGGAAAATAATTTATTGGTAGATACTTTGTTCAACATGAACATAATAAATTCTCTGGAGAGGCTGTGGAGTAACCCGGCATTAGCACCACGCATGAATGGTCTTCCGAAGAAGGATAGAGTACCTTTAAGGCCCATTTGTTCTTCAATTGACGAACCTTGATATGATAAAAACAACATCAGTGTTATAGCACTTCCAAAATCTACAAAACCATTTCATATATCCCCGGTTTGTCTGAAAGGTTCTTAAACTCGGACCTTTACAATATAGACAAAATGAATATAGCACATAGAACATGCAACACAACGATTCAACTGTTTGGCAAAACCAAGTTGAGAGCTATGAAGGAGGACAATTCTAAGGTCATATGTAAAATAAAATGTAACGGAGACGCAACCGACGAAGGCACAAAAGTATGAATCGCTACAACAGGATCAAAACTAAAAACCAGGATGTCATCACACAAATCTGACATGAAATCCACTGACAAACCCACAGAGCAGAAATCTGCACTCACGGCGCACTGTGCACAAACAGGTCACAAACCTAATTTTGATGACGTAAAGAGAAAGAAGAAAGCATTAGTAGACGAAAAGCTTGTGAAAGGGAAAGTCGACTCATAGTAATTTAGTGCAAAATAGTTTAAAGTAATTATAATTTTTGTGATTTTGTATTTCGTGATGTAAAATATTTTTTGTATCCATGTAACAGATCTCCTGCCGATGATTGACGATGTCAATCGAAATATCGAGAAAAATTTGGTGAATTTGGCTATACAAACGATTGAGAGAAAATGGGGAGAAAATGAAAAACATACACCATGCAACATGCCAGCAACATTTTTAAGGAAATAAAGGACACAAGATACTTCAAATATGAGGATAAAGTTTACGACCAGCTCAAGGGCATGCCTATTGGTTCCCCAGCATCACCCACCATAGCCGATATAATTATGGAGGACCTACTTGACAACGTAATGGAAAAAATAGGCAAGCCAAAGATAATAACGAAATATGAGGAGGATATATTCGCAGTCGTAAAGAAATCGGATGTGAACCAAACTTTAGTTGCTCTAAATGCTTACCACTGACAAATACAGTTCCTAAAGAGGAGGAACTAGAAAACAAACTACCTTGACTGTATGGTACATAGACAAAATAATATACTGAAAGTTGATTGGTACCAAAAATCGACCGCTTCGGGACGATTTATCAATTTTCATTCTAAACACCACAGACGAATAATAACCATTACCGCCACAAATGTTATCAAGGGAGAGCGACACTGAGTTTCACGCGAGAAACGAGGGAAGAATAAAAGACATTTTAAAAGCTAATGATTGTCCCAGTCACACCATAAGACAATTGATATGCAAATCCAAACAAAGCTACTGAGACGATTCGAAAGATTCAGAAGGAAAAATATTAAAAACGGTATCATAGGTAGAAGGCTTCTCAGAGAGACTAAGCAAGTCAAATATTTACGATAAGGAGAAGTATCAGCTAGCCTGGAAGACAGACAGGACCGTCACTGAGCTATTCAGCAAGACCAAGTCCAAAATCGAAAAAGAGGGCAAATCAAACATAGTGTATAAAACTATGCAATTGGGACAAGACTAACATATGCCCAATGCCATATGTTGGCGCTATTATGACAAAATTGAAAACTAGACTCTCTTCGCACAAGTCAGACCAAAAAGCTGTAAATAAACCGCTAGAGCAGAAAACCGCCCTTGCTGCCCGCTGGGCCCAAACTGGCCACAAACCGAACTTCAAAGACATAAAGATTCTCACTCAGGAGAATCATTACAAACGCATTCTTCACTCACGAGAGAATAAATTACAAGACGTTGAGAGTCGTGCAAGAGTATATCGACACGTCGTCAATAAACATAGAAAAAGAAACTCAGTTGATAAACGATAGTGAGACGAGGAGCAGCACTTCGAATGTAACTCTTCAATTTGTATTTTGTATTTGTATTGGATTGCCCAAAAAGTAATTGCGGATTTTTTAAAAGAAAGTAAATGCATTTTTAATAAAACTTAGAATGAACTTTAGTCAAATATACTTTTTTTACACTTTTTTTCTAAAGCAAGCTAAAAGGAACAGCTGATAACGGATAGAAGAATGCAATTACAGAGTCACAAGCTGTGAAAAAATTTGTCAACGCCGATTATATGAAAAATCCGCAATTACTTTTTGGGCAACCAATATTTTGTTAAAAAAATAGCCTGTGAAAACGGTAAGACGAAGTCAACCGAAATATCGGAAATTAATTGAAACAGCAACTGACCTGCAGCCGAAACCATTAAGTCATAAAAATACCAAAAGGTCAACTATACGCCAAGAAATAGAGAAGAAATTCCAATAAAAATATAAATTAAAAGCATTGTTTTGTCTTTTAATCACGGACCTACAGCCGAACTAATTTACGCAAATATAAATCTAAGGTCAAACATAAACAACATAATTAATTTGTCTTTTTGTCAAAAAAACAATCTAAATCTAAACAAATCAGCTAATGTGTCATCCATTCAAAGTTAACCAATTATAATTATCGCTAATCCAAATGTTTCAACTTCATCATTATCCAAGTTAATAACAATTTCGGTTCTTCTTGCAAAACTCCAAATATAAACAAAATATATCCCCTCCACAGAGTTTTTTTACGTACTTATGAAACGGATTTAAAATTCCCACAACGTCATCAAGTTTAAGAAAACATTAAAAATATTAAACTTCAATTATGAATATTTCTTCTCATTAAGTTGGAGAAGTTTTTCTCTTTATGGAACTAAGCAAAAACTTTTCTTTCACTTCAAATAAGCCAAGCAACACGTGCTGACTCAAATTGTCTGTTGCTTATAGATAGGAAGCACGTTTGCCCCGCCAATATAACCGTCCATCACCACTTAAACATTGCAGTTTTTAGGAGGGTCTGTATTTTTATGGTTTTTATTATTTGTCTGGCCTTTTGTACATCCAACCCGTTGTCCGGCTTTGTGTGTCTGCCGTTGCATAAAAATGCGTTTAATAAATTTCCGGTAAATTGTGGAGGAGACTCATTCATCGTGTTGTTCCCTGGTGCTTAATTTTCAAAAAAAAAAAAAAATATTGCTGTGGTATGGTATTAAAACCATGTCAAAGAAATGAAAATTCACTATAAATGCATGGCCCCAAGAAAGGGGTTAAAGTTTCAAAATTGGAAAGGAAAAATATCATGATTCGTTAATTAACAATTTGTTGTATATATGGTAATAAAAGTATTTAATACACGTTTTGATCGATTGGGGTCACAACGTGAGTGTTTATTTGATTGACGTCGAGTGACTGTTTTTGGAATGTTTCATGGAATTATGATAATATTATGGAATTATCACCACTAAAATAACTTAAAAAAAAGTTAACTAGAATTGCTAATAACTTCCTAGTATTATTTTTTTACTATTTTATTATTATTTTTTACATTATCATTATTATAGATTTAATTTTTGGAGACAAGTTTTTTTTTTTTTGTTATAATTTTATATTAAGAATGAATCTAAATCTATATTGGCGTAGCAATATTAATGTATGCCATATTTGCAATTTTAAATACTAATATTTGTTATTGTACATTGTACAGAAGGCATCGACACATATGTTTTCAAAGTCTTTAGACTTCAATGATGTAATTATATCCCAATGATGTAAATACATCTACAATGATGTAATAAGAGCCAAGCTTCAGTGAAAATGCAAATTTTGCCCTGAACATTCCACAAAGGAACAGGAGTAAACTTCTCACATATCAATGAATGCAGTCTGAATCAAGTTTAAGCTCAATGATAAGGGCCACAGTGCGACACCTCTTTTGGAGAGAAGTTTTACATGGCATAGTACCTCATAAATGTTGCCAGCATAAGAAGGGGAAAACCACCGATGCAAAATTTTCTGATGATCTCGCCGGGATTTGAACACTGGCGTTCAGCGTCAAAGGAGGACATGCTAACCTCTGCCCTTCGGTGGCCTCCCAAGCTTCAGTACTCTATTTATATATCTAAAGTGTGACTTTAAAGTCGATGTAGAACGTAGTTCGGTGTATTTGAAGGAAAGAAGGAAAAACCTTAATAACCTTCAGCATCTTCATAACTCTCATATTCCCAGTTCGGCTCAGAGTAGTACATTATGGATCGAGAACAAGCTTTAACTATCCTCATCTTATTTGCCTGCGAAATTTCAGGATGATTAAGGTACTTCAACCAAGAAGAATTTATAGCCATCTTTGAGGCAGAAAGCATCTGGTGAATATGTTTCATTAACGAGAGATCGAATGATAGTTCAACCCCAAGATAGACATAACTGTTAACAATTTCTGTGACCTCACCATCAAATATCCATTCTAAATCAGCAGAGAATCTCGAACCGTTGCGGAAGATCACAACCTAAACATCAAGTCCCAGAGTAAGCAATACCTGAACAACGCATCAATTATTTTGTGATGATCCTCAGTACTGTCAGACAGCAAAACAATATCATCTGCATAAAGCAGGACTTTAATATTAGTATCAGCAACATTCACTCTACTTGGGAGGGCATCTGAAAGATCATTAACATGCAGAGAGAAGAACATAGGACTCAGTATACATTCCTGTTTCACTTCAATTTGCACTGGAAACGTGTCAGAGAATGAACTTCCATCCCATTTTGCTCTGTCATCATAGAGATGTATAAAAAAGTCGTATTATCTTTCTTGACAGACCAATACATAAAAATTTGTTAAAGAGACCGTTCCTTGGTATTAAGTCGATAGTACAAGAAAAATCTAAAAAACAAAGCGTAGGTTCGCTTTATTATCAAATTTCCTAACACTGATAATATTAACGAGATTGAATAATATCATCAATCGTCGTATAAGCCTTGCGAAAACCAGACTGACACTCATTCATTATAAAGGGTGATTTTTTTGAGGTTAGGATTTTCATGCATTAGTATTTGACAGATCACGTGGGATTTCAGACATGGTGTCAAAGAGAAAGATGCTCAGTATGCTTTGACATTTCATCATGAATAGACTTACTAACGAGCAACGCTTGCAAATCATTGAATTTTATTACCAAAATCAGTGTTCGGTTCGAAATGTGTTCATTCACCGTAACGTTGCGTCCAACAGCATCTTTGAAAAAATACGGTCCAATGATTCCACCAGCGTACAAACCACACCAAACAGTGGGCAGTTCTTGAACGGCTTCTGGTTGCTCTTCACTCCAAATGCGGCAATTTTGCTTATTTACGTAGCCATTCAACCAGAAATGAGCCTCATCGCTGAACAAAATTTGTCAAAATTTTAACACATTTCGAACCGAACACTGATTTTGGTAATAAAATTCAATGATTTGCAAGCGTTGCTCGTTAGTAAGTCTATTCATGATGAAATGTCAAAGCATACTGAGCATCTTTCTCTTTGACACCATGTCTGAAATCCCACGTGATCTGTCAAATACTAATGCATGAAAATCCTAACCTCAAAAAAATCACCCTTTACTATTCTCCGAAATCCATTCAAACATACGGTTCAGCAATAAACTGTTAAAAATCTTACAAACTGAATCTGTAAGGGAAAGTCCTCTTTAGTTCGCAATCACATTTGAATCACCTTTCCGGAAAAGGAGTATTAGAATCGACTGCTTGAATGAGTTCGGAACAGATTTTGAAAGAAAAATATAGTTGAAAGCCTTTGCGTGGAAATTTGCCAAAAATGGCCAATGTCTTGGTTTCTTTAATACTTAGGGCTCCAAATTGAATAGATTCGGAAAGAGCGTGGTCCATATTATATTTCTTGTAAACGGTTTCAGCCCACTATTTCCCAGTTGGCTACAGTGGGCCATTATCTCTGCAAAATGGGGCATCATAGATATAAATGACCAAAATTTTCCAAAAATGGCCAATATCTTGGTTTCTTTAATACTTAGGGCTCCAAATTGAATAGATTCGGAAAGAGCGTGGTCCATATTATATTTCAGCCCACTATTTCCCAGTTGGCCACAGTGGGCCATTATCTCTGCAAAATGGGGCATCATAGATATAAATGACCAAAAATTGCCAATATCTTGGTTTCTTTTTACTTAGGGTTCCAAATTGAATAGATTCGGAAAGAGCGTGGTCCATATTATATTTCCTGTAAACGGTTTCAGCCCACTATTTCCCAGTTGGCCACAGTGGGCCATTATCTCAGCAAAATGGGGCTTCATATATTGGGTTGCCCAAAAAGTAATTGCGGATTTTTTAACAGAAAGTAAATGCATTTAAAAAAAAAAATTGAATGAACTTTAATCAAATATACTTTTTTAAAATTTTTTTCTAAAACAAACTAAAAGTAACAGCTGATAATTGACAGAAGAAAGAATGCAATTACAGAGCCCGGAGCTGTGAAAAAATTTGTCAACGCCGACTATATGAAAAATGCGCAATTACTTTTTGGGCAACCATATATAAATGACCAAAATTTGCCAAAAATGGCCAATATCTTGGTTTCTTTAATACTTAGTGCTCCAAATTTAATAGATTCGGAAATAACGTGGTCCATATTATATTTCCTGTAAACGGTTTCAGCCCACTATTTCCAGTTGACCACAGTGCGACTATTTTTTTTTTTTTAGTGATGAATTAAATTCGACATCCATATTTCTTTTACGACTTGTATTTTATTTTGGTTTTTATAACAATTTCATTTTTCGTCATATTTATGTTTGAATTTCTTTTTTTTATATTATAATTTTTCCATATTTGCATTTGGGTGTTATTACTTTTGTATTAGGATTTTTTGTATTAGGATTTTTTGTATTAGGTTTTCTGTATTATAATTTTAAATTTCACATATAGGTGGCGCTCTATAGTGAATTTTTATATTATAATATATTTTCACATACATCTAAAAATTGTCTATGTATACCAGAATGCAGACTGCCATTTAAACCTAATTGTAACCTAAGCCCTAAAGGTATTACAAGCGTTTGCCATAAGATTGTCAAGTTACTATGGACCCAAAAAAAAGAATTACTCTTTTAATATTTGTTTGTCATTATTAGCTTGTAATGACAAAAGTCAGTCTAATTTACAATTCCCTCGAAGTAACTTAAAACTCGAAAACATTTCAGTGTCAAGAAATTATAAAACAAATGAATACATACGACTTAATTTAATATAATTGTTTTTTTTTTAATAATAACATTTAAAAACGTTTTTTCTGCTATATTGAATTACTTGAGCTGTCTAACATTTCATTTGCTCTGTTTGTTTCAGATTTGCAAAATAAAAAAACAACATTTTAACTGAGATATTTTTTGTGTGTCATGACTACTGCACTCTAGATACGTAGATATGTATGCCGGTACGTAGGTAGACGACAACAATATTTTTTTATTATTTGATTTATGTTTTTGTTATTATTGGTATTATATTTCGATTTTGCACTACTCGACTTTCTTGTCTCTCTTCCACTATGGACATGCGATTAAGTACAGCACAATAAAATTGATTGAAGAAATCGAAATTTTGTTAAACAAAGTATTTCCATTATTGCATTAAACGTGTCTCAACAGAGATGGTATAAAGAAAAAAACATTTTGTAGAGGCAATGATTAATTGAAAAATTATTTTTGCTAGTGTGTATATACAACTCATACTATCCACTCCCCCTCCAAGGGTCCCCTTTTATGTTGGCTCTTATTAGGGAAATAATTTATGGCATTATTGTTATTTGTTTTCTTTTTTGTGTAAGAAAGTTGAAGTTTGCTTCGGTATTAATTGTTATACCATTTTGCTTTATTCTTGTGTGTATGTGTGTCTGTGACAGTGCAGCTACTGTCACTTAAGCTTTGCATTTGTCAATTAGTCATTATCATACTAATCGATGACATTTTAGTTGTAAAACAATTTTTTATAGCAACAATGTCTTTAGCAAATTAATTTTCTGATTTGTAATTACTTTATATGACAAGTGCAACTGATTGGAGTTTCAAATGGCCTAAACTACTGAGAGAAAGAGAGCTCAGAAAAATAGACAAAGCAAAAAAAGTATGCCGAAGTGCTTTATTCTACAGAACTCAGAGAATATTTATGATAATTTTTTAAGATATAATCTTAAAAACAAGTTTTAAAAAAATGAAATAAAGACAGTTTCTACAGAAAATATCTTTTAGAAAAGACATTTTAAAAAATTTTACAAAGTCATTTCAGAGGGAGGCCACCGTAGCACAGAGGTTAGCATGTTCGCCTATGACACTGAACGCCTGGATTTGAGTCCTGGCGAGACCATCAGAAAAAATTTTCAGCGGTGGTTTTCCTCTCCTAATGCGCGCAACATTTCTGAGGTACTATGCCATGTACAAACTTCTCTCGAAAGAGGTGTCGCACAGCGGTACACCGTTCGGACTCGGCTATAAAAAAGAGGCCCCTTATCATTGAGCTTAAACTTGAATCGGACTGCATTCATTGATATGTGAGAAGTTTGCCACTGTTCCTTAGTGTTCCTTAGCAATTTTTCATCACAGAGGGAGAGGATTTTGTGCAAACTATTGAGAATAGAGAGAAACAAGAGATGGGAAAAACCAAGCTTGCTACATTAATAGATGATCACACAAGAGATTCAAAGATGAGCATGAGAGACAAATATGTGGTGGACACAGTGCTTTAAGCAAAGAAGTATTTAAAGATTGCGGTTGGTGGAAAGCTCCGTTTTTATGCCAAGTAGCTGCATATGCGGGCGCGGGCAGTCTGCGATTTTCGGGAGGAGAGACTCAATGAGAAGTCGGGTAACACTGGCTTTTAATCAAATACTGAGTGCCAATGATGCTCGAGATGACAAGGCGAGTTATTGGCGCCTTCAAATAACCAATGGGAAACAACAGCGTCTGCTCTCAGGTTAGGGGCGGCTTAAGGCGAGCGTCGGATCTTGGAGCAAGCGGCTCGCCAAAACGAGGGATACATGTTTAATCCCACAAAACCTATGAGGTTGGTGCGCTGGGCCAGTTACCCGCCCCAGGAAAACTATGAGAACCACTTTGAGAAACAAAGGAATAGTAACAAGTAAGAGAGTGCTAAGTTCGGCCGAGCCGAACATTATATACCCTCTACCATAGATAGCATTTGTGGAGTTTTTTGCACGGTGTCTCTTTGTAGGCAAACAAAAAATAATGAATAAGAACTTTTATGCTATTGGGGCTATATCAAGTTATAGTCCGATTTGGACTATAAGTCCAAATTTGAATGCTAAAAATTGTAGAAGTTATTGTGTAATATTTCAGTCCATTAGGGGGCTTGCCGTGTAGGAGCTCAAGAAGCAAAATCGGTAGCTCGGTTTATATGGGAGCTGTATCAAGGTATATCTGGTTATGTACCGATTTGCGCCATACTAAGCACAGTTGTTGGAAGTTATAACGAAACACCTCATGCAAAATTTCAGCCAAATGGGATAAGAATTGCGCCCTCTAGCGGGTCAAGAAGTCAAGACCCAAATCGATTTATATGGCAGCTATATCAGGTTATGTACCGATTTGCGCCATACTAAGCACAGTTGGTGGAACAGTTATTAGAAGTGATACCAAAACACTGCGTGTAAAATTACACTCAAATCGGATAAGAATTGCGCCCTCTAGCGCTCCAAGAAGTCAGGATCCAAGATCGGTTTATATGGCAGCTATATCAGGTTATGTACTGATTTGCGCCATACTAAGCACAGTTATTGGAAGTGATACCAAAACACTACGTGCAAAATTACAGCCAATTTGGATAAGAATTGCGCCCTCTAGCGGCTCAAGAAGTCAAGACCCAGATCGGTTTATATGGCAGCTATATCAGGTTATGTACCGATTTGCGCCATACTAAGCCCAGTTGTTAGAAATGATACCGAAACACCACGTGCAAAATTTCAGTCAAATCGGACGAGAATTGCGCCCTCTAGAGGCTCTAGATGCTTAAGAAGTCAAGACCCAAGATCGGTTTATATGGCAGCCATATCGAAACATGGACCGATTTGGCCCATTTACCATCCCAACCGACCTACACTAATAAAAAGTATTTGTGCAAAATTTCAAGCGCCTAGCCTTACTCCTTCGAAAGTTAGTGTACTTTCGACAGACGGACGGACGTACAGAGGGACGGACGTACGGACATGGCTAGATCGACTTAAAATGTCATGACGATCAAGGATATATATACTTTATGAGGTCTTAGACGCATACTTCGAGGTGTTACAAACAAAATGATGAAATTAGTATAACCCCATCCTATGGTGGGGGGTATAAAAACGGACCCCCTCCAAATTTGACGACACACGCAAACGAAAAAAGGATCATGATTTGCGGATCTGCACCTGGAATGTCCGAAATATTGAGTTGCCCAAAAAATAATTGCGGATTTTTCATATAGTCAGCGTTGACAAATTTTTTCACAGCTTGTGACTCTGTAATTGCATTCTTTCTTCTGTCAGTTATCAGCTGTCACTTTTAGCTTGCTTTAGAAAAAAAGTGTAAAAAAAGTATATTTGATTAAAGTTCATTCTAAGTTTTATTAAAAATGCATTTACTTTCTTTTAAAAAATCCGCAATAACATTTTGGGCAACCCAATATTTATAGAGAAAACGCAGTATACGCGCTGGCGGATGTATTAGAGAAGTACAAGGCAGATGTTACCGCCTTACAGGAAGTGCGAGGGACAGGGAATGGCATCACTGTAATACCAAACGGTGACGAACTATACTATAGATGCCATAACACGAGGCATGAATTTGGCTGTGGATATGTGGTTAGACGGAGACTGAAACACCTTGTCTCCAGCTTTACTCCGATGGATGATAGGCTAGCCACAATCCGCAAAAAAGCCAAATTTTTCAACATTAGCCTTATTTGTGTCCATGCCCCGACGGAAGATAAGAACGAGCAGACCAAAGAATATTTTCTACGAGCGCCTAGAGAGAGCATATGACCGCTGCCCCGCCCAAGTTATTAAAGTCGTTCCGGGAGATTTTAATGCGAAAAAAGGGAGGGAAGACATTTTTTGTCCAACAGTCGGAAAGTTTAGCCTCCACGAGATAACGTCTAGTAATGGGTTGAGGATGATAGATTTCGCTGCTGCAAACAACATGGTAGTTAGTAGCACCAGATTTCACCATAAAAATATTCACAAAGCCACATGGCCGTTACCCGATCAAAACACGAGGAACCAAATTGATCACGTTGTAATAGATCGGAGGAATTCGTCCAGCGTGTTAGATGTACGATCGATCCGTCTAACGAATGTGGATTCGGATCATTACCTTGTTGCAGCAAAGATGAAACATGGCGAGGAGAGTACGATCTGACACTGCACGGAAGCTGCACATTGAAAAGCTGCAAGCACAACAGATGACAATGGCATACTCCACTCGACTGACCCAACTGCTTGATGAAAGCACTCCTTGTTCCGATGATATAATGGCGCAGTGGCAAACTATTGCCCACTCCATGGAAAATGCCGCGAAATCCGTAGGCTACCGAAAGCCTCCTCCAAAAAACCCATGGTACGACCAAGAGTGTCGAGATGCTACTGAACCTAAGAATGCGGCAAAAAACCCATGGTACGACCAAGAGTGTCGAGATGCTACTGAACCTAAGAATGCGGCATATAGAGCAACCCTGCAATCAGTAGCAACACGCCAGATGAAGTAGGGGTACCGGGAGAAAGGGAGAGAGAAGAAACGTCTATTCCGCAGAAAAAAGAGGAAATAGAAAGACGTGAGTGTGAACGAATTGCGATATACAGGATTCAGAATGAAGTCCGTAAATTCTACCAAAGAATCAAACATCAAACCGATGGCTTTCATGTGGGCACATCACCCGGCAGAGACAAATAAGGAAATCAGGTAACTGACACAGATAGCATACTGAGGATATGGAAAGAACATTTTACCCAACTGCTAGTATCCGAGGTTGGCGGCGAAGAGGATACCGCAGAACCAATCCCTGATGATGGTATAGAATGTTTACCTCCTAGTCAGAATGAGGTCCACGTAGCAGTAACCCGACTAAAGAACAACAAGGCAGCAGGAGCTGACGGGTTACCCGCTGAACTATTTAAGACCGGAGGCGACACGCTGATAAGGCGTATGCCTCAGCTTGTCTGCGCAATATGGCTAGAGGAATGCATACCTGATGATTGTAACCTCAGCATACTATGTCTTGTACACAAGAAAGGAGACAAGACGGAATGTACCAACTGCTCCCCATCGCATACAAGATACTCTCTAGCGTACCACGTGTAAGATTAAAACCTAAAGTCAATGAGATAATTGGGCCCTATCAATGCGGCTTTGGACCTGGTAAATCCACCCTAGACCAGATTTTCATGCTGCGTCAAATCCTGGAATATATCCGAGAAGGACAAATCAACATCACTTTGTTGACGACAAAGCCGCCTTCGATACTCATTTACGTCTGAGTTTGATATCCCTGCAAAATTATTATAACTCTGCAGGATGACACATGCTGATACACGTTCCTCAGTAAGAATAGGAAAGAATTTCTCCGAACCATTTAATACCAAACGAGGTTTCAGACAAGGAGACAGCTTATCGGGTGATATCTTTAATATCCTGCTGGAGAAGATTATACGAGATGCAAATGTGAATAGATATGGCACACTAATGGCAAGAAAACACATGCTACTCGCCTATGCCGACGACATCGATATCATAGGTCGGTCACCGGAAGTAGTAGCTGCAACCTTTGAAAAAATCGAAAGAGTCGGTCAAAATGGGTCTGGCAGTAAATGAAGATAAGACGAAATGGATGGTTTCAACTTCCAAAACGCATTGTACAACCGAGCAGATAAAGCAAATGGAGAAAGTTGGGAACCACAACTTTGGGATAGTCAGTAACTTTATCTACCTTGGCACCGCCGTAACCGAAAAAAACGACACCAGTTTTGAAATAAAGCGAAGAAAAATACTGGCAAACAGATGCTACTTTGGACAAAGTAAGCAGTTTAGAAACAAGGCCACCTCTCGACAGACGAAGATTACACCATACAAGACACTGATACTACCCGTGTTGTTATATGGTTCTGAGGCATGGTTACTTGTGTAAGCAGATGAGGCAGTACTTGGAGTATTTGAGAGAAAGATTCTTCGTAAAATATATGGATCAGTTGGCGTTAATGGAGAATATAGGCGACGTATGAACCACGAGCTGCATGAGCTGTATGACGACGATAGTATAGTTACACGCATCAAAATACAACGGCTGCGTTGGCTAGGTCATGTTGTCAGAATGGATGAAGAAGCTCCAGCAAAGAAGTCTTTTGAAGGCAAACACGGTTATACACACAAACCAGGAAGACCAAAAGCGCGATGGGAAGATTAAGTTGTGGGAGACACTTCGAATTTTAGAATGAACGTAGAAGATCGAGGCTAGTGGAACAAATCTTCTGTCATAGCCAATTAAAGTGAATAAGTAAAGAAGACCTATTCATTTTAACGGCAGACAGGGGAGAAGGACAGTGGATTTTTACTAGTTTTTGTGTTTTTTCGTAGTTTAACTACTAGCCTTGAAATTAGTAGGCGGAGTCTGCCGAAATATTGGAGAAAAATAAAAGAAAAAACATTAAATATTTGAGTTGTAATGCCGATCTAATACAACAAAACTTTGATAAAATGTTCGAAAGAAATAAAATATTTAGCTTAAAAATTAAGGTTTGAAAAAAGAATAACTTATGCAACACTTTTTTATAAAAATAAGAAAGAAAAAAATCTGAATATTTTTTAATAGAAATAAAATTTTGACAAAATCTTCAGTAGCAATAAAAGGTATTCTCTTTTTAGCCTTCAAATAGTTCTGCTTTATTTAAGAATAATTTTGAAACCTTTTGTAAACCTTAAATGTAACCGTACACTTCTTGTAATTTCTGAAGCACAAACCCTTTTTCCAAACGTTTTAGCAAAACTTCCTCTTAATCCTAATTAATTCTTACAATTTCATTGCAACGAGAGTCTTAAAGGCGTTAATTTGTTTTTTTTTTAATTCTAAGAAGAAAAAATAAACTAACGAAGAAACGAGTTTCTTTCAAATGCAAATCATTACCCAAGAAAAGTAGGTGGTAACACTTCAATTAGGACAAACCCCTGCATTGCAAAAGAATCGGTCGACCGTACCAAGTGCTAGAACACAAAAAAGTGAATTAAAATAACCCTGCAGGATGTTTGGGTAAATTCACCCCTATTAACACAAATTACCATTCGTATCACCAGTCATTTTAGTCTATTGTGTGACTGCTTGGCGTATTTTTCTTTTCCCAGAATAAACTGGTGAAAACACCGGTTTAAATGTCTCTCTCTGGTTTTTGCTGCTATTATTGCTGCACAGAGAAAATTATGTTTCTTTTTGCTTTGGCCGCAGTTTGAGACATTTTTATACCCACCACCGTAGGAATGACTAGATTAGTATACCTCCTATACAAATCTAGTCATTCCGTTTGTAACATCTCGAAATATTGACCTAAGACCCCATAAAGTGTACATATTCTGGATCGTCTCGACATTCTGAGTCGATCTGGTCATGTCCGTCCGTCTGTGAAAATCACTATAGCGGGCGAACGCGTAAAGCTAGCCGCTTGAAATTTTGCACAGATATTTCTTATTGATGTAGGTCGTTGGGGATTGTAAATGGGCTACTATCGGTTCAGAATTGTATTGGGTTGCCCAAAAAGTAATTGCGGATTTTTTAAAAGAAAGTAAATGCATTTTTAATAAAACTTAGAATGAACTTTAATCAAATATATTTTTTTTACACTTTTTTTCTAAAGCAAGCTAAAAGTCACAGCTGATAACTGACAGAAGAAAGAATGCAATTACAGAGTCACAAGCTGTGAAAAAATTTGTCAACGCCGACTATATGAAAAATCCGCAATTACTTTTTGGGCAACCCAATATATAGCTCCTATGCAAACCGATCTCATGATTTGACTTCTTGAGCCCTTGGAAGCCACAATTGTTGTCCAATTGAACTGAAATTTTGCAAATAGTGCTCTGTTACGACTCCCAATAATCGGGGCAAGTGTGACCCGAATCGGTTTATAACCTAATGTAGCTCCCATATAAGCCGATCACCCCTATTTAACTTCTTGAGCGCTTAGTAGCCGCTATTTTTGTCCGGTTGAGCTGACATTTTGCATGAGTATTTCGTTACGACTTCTACTGCGACTGATTTTCTAGAAATTTTCTGCAGAATCCATGTTGGTGGGTTTCCAAGATTCGGCCAAGCCGAACTAAGCACATTTTTATTTGTTATACCCCCCACCATAGGATGGGGGTATACTAAAGGGTGATTTTTTAAGAGCAATAGGCAAGTTTTTCAACAAAAATACACAAAACTCAGAAAAATGCATGAAATCTTTATTTGAATCAATAGTACGATCCGTAGAATTTAATGTTTGAAGATTTAATGCAAATGTTGACCGTGACTGCGCCTCAAATAGTCCATCTACTTAGTCCAATTTTGGCATAGTCTTTCCAACATTTCAGCCGGTATCTCAAGAATAAATGCTTCAATGTTGTCTTCCAATGCGTCTATTGAAGCAGACCTGTCTGTATAGACATGAGTTTTAATATAGCGCCTCAAAAATAGTGTAAAGGCCAATTGACCGGTCACGAACGTGAAATGAAATGTTCACCCAACTCGCCTCTCAACAACCCCATTGTTACTCGTGCTTTGTAGCATGTGGCATCGTCTTGTTGAAACTACATGTCATGCAAGTCAAGCTCTTGCATTTTGGGCAAAAAAAAATTTGGACATCATCTCACGATAGCGCTCACCATTCACAGTTACGTAGAGATTCGCATCATCTTTGAAGAAGTACGGTCCAATGAATTTTGGACCGTACTTTTCCTTACAAAATTGTGTCCGTGCTGTCAAAAGCGCAGACTTATTTCCATTTATTTTTTTCCTATCCCACTGTGCGTTGTTCGTTTGTAAGACAATTCATGGTTAAATTATAGACCAAACTGAAGATGTTTGACAGTGAAACAAAACACCAAACGTACGTCAGCTGTTTTAACACTGATAACAGCAAAAAAATCACCCTTTAGTTTCGTCATTCCGTTTGCAACACCTCGAAACATTCGTCTAAGACCCCATAAAGTATGTATATTCTTGATGGTCATGACATTTCAAGTCAATCAAGTCATGCCTGTCCGTCTGTCTATCCGTCTGTGGAAAGCACGCTAACTTTCGAAAGAGTAAAGCTAGGAGCTTGAAATTTTGCTCAAAAGCTTCTTTTAAGTGTAGGTCGGTTGGATAGTAAATGGGCCATATCGCTCCATGTTTTTATACAGCTGTCGCTCTTGGTTCTTGACTTCTTTAGCCACTAGAAGGCGCTATTCTTCTCCGATTTGACCGAAAATTAGCATTTTCAGTTCATTTCATCGGACTGCTCCCACGAACTTCAATATACATATTAAATATGATCTGAGTCGGTCTCTAGCCTGATACAGCTCCCATATAAACCGATTTTACTTGTTTCATTCTGTGTTGTAATTTCAAACGAAAGTGCCATACATTTTTCCAAACCGGTGAATTGACCGATTTTTTAAACAAGTGTTTTAAAGCGATGAAATGGCCGGTTTAAAATTATTGATCCCTAGGTAAGACATGTCCATATAAAAATCACCGGTCGTATGGAGAGTCAGGGGACGTGTCACTGGTCACTAAAAACCAGTGAAATCGCCAGTTTGTAACCAGTCCTTATTCCTACAGGGCAGACACATAAACACACACAAATGCACAGACATTTCTATGTTGGTTTAGTAAGAAAGGGGAAATGTTCAACATGTTCCCTTGAGATGAAGACAAACTCGAGATGAAAAGGCAATGATAATCAACCCTTACACTAGCATTTGGGGTAGAAGGGAGACAACAAAGAGAAGATGGAAGAAAAAGGACTTAACAAACATGTTCTTCACACTTGTATGTCTGGGTGAAAACAAACAAACATTGAAAATTCCAATACATGTGCATCGAGAACAAATGTTCATTCTCGTTTATAAGCAAATAAAGTTGTATTTTTTTTGTTTTTCATCTTCCACTGTCCTCTATTGAAGCGTGTGTGCATGCTTGCAAAAGAAGAGATTCTCATCTATTCCGTCAGTTGGGCTGTCACTCACTCACTCAACCAATCATCCATGCAACAAACACAATCGTCCCTCACAAAATAATATCCTGTGAGTCTAAGATGAAGAAAAAATACAGACAACCAGGTTTAGAATAAAATCTTGAAGGGAACGCAAAGAAATGATAAAATACATTATAAACAGGAAGAGCGAAGAGACGAAAGGCGTCGGATGCCAGAGTAGTGGTAGGTGACAGTGTTGCCACTGGTAAAGTTAAAACAATAAAATGATATGAAATATTGGGTTGCCCAAAAAGTAATTGCGGATTTTTTAAAAGAAAGTAAATGCATTTTTAATAAATCTTAGAATGAATTTTAATCAAATATACTTTTTTTACACTTTTTTTCTAAAGCAAGCTAAAAGTAACAGCTGATAACTGACAGAAGAAAGAATGCAATTACAGAGTCACAAGCTGTGAAAAAATTTGTCAACGCCGACTATATGAAAAATCCGCAATTACTTTTTGGGCAACCCAATAAACAAAAACAAGTTAGAAATGACAAAAGTTGGGCGGAACACATTTTCTAATACCCTACACCAATGCGTCTATCTACTACTTTTAAACAAATACGAGAGCGGTATATGGGCATCTATGTCAAAATGTGCTCAGATTATAAGCGAACAATATGGAGTAAGAAATCGAAGGTCCTGGCTTGAGGATCCCACGAAAACAGTTGCTATTTGGATTTCAGACCGCAATGGCATCTAACCACTAAGCAGCGGAAATGGAAATGGATACACCTGGGTGCAGCTAGATCACTTCACGTTGTTTAGCTATCTCATTCCTAAATACAGTATTGACAACTTCGAGGAAAAACTTTATGAGATCGAGGCCACAATGCGAAAATTAGTCGGGCATTAACACAGTAGCTGGCGATTTCAACTCTCGTGTGGTAGAATGGGGAATGCCAACGACTGACTCAGGAGGAAAACGAGTTCTAGAAATGGCCGCAAGAACTGGTTTACTTGTTGTAAACAGCGGAAACGTGCCAACCTTTAGGCGATCCGGGTGCGATGGTACTTTAGCGGGCATAATCCTAGCGTCCGAGGAAATCATCGGCAAGACAACAGAGTGGAGTGTACTAGAATCTTACATAGCAAACGACCACCTGTATGTTTTGTTCTTCTTTACTAATAGAAAGGACACAGCTAATGGGGGAATGAGCACAAATACAATACAAAGTGGAACATGAACAAGCTCGACACCTCGAAACTTCCAGCGGAAATTGACCCGCAAGTCGAGCGGTCAGAGTGGACGAATGATGGGCATCATGGAGAGCGAATGCAAAAAATATATGCCAAGACTCAAATTGCTGAGGGAAAATAGAACCGCAGTACACTGGTGGAATGAAGCTATAGCTGAGCAGCGAAGCAACTGCATAAACTAAGAATCATATACACGAGAGCTCGCCGCATAAGCACTGATGAGGCAGAACACTCTCTATACTAGGAGGTACAAAAGTTACTCGCTGCCGTAATAGATAGCAGCAAGAAAGAAAAGTGGGAGTAATGAAGAGAGAACATAAACCGAAACCCTTTTGCCTCGCCTGCAAAAGGAGGAGGAGCTAAGGAATGCAGCCCGCAGCCTTTAGACCAGAAAGGCCCCGATCCCGACGGAATACACGCCGAGTTCATCACGCAGGTAGCTGAAAACAGTCCGGAATTTCTTCTAGGAATGTTTAACCGTTCCTTTTTGAAGAAGTTTTTCTGGAGGTATTATGGAAGAGACAAGCCCTTTGGGCCTCTGTTGCAAAATTATAAAGGAATAACTCGGCACACGGAGTCCAACAGCGATGATGGACGGAAGAACAATTGAAAATATAATCCACACTCTCTTCCTCGACACGACCGTAAAGAAGATCAAGATAAGGAAGAGCCCTCTGATAACATAAGCCAGTTTACGAAAAGAATGCAGCCCGCAGCCTTCAGAGCAGAAAAGCCCCCAATTCCGACGGAATACCGGCCGAGGTCATCAGGCAGATAGCTGAAAACAGTTCGGAATGTCTTTTAGGAATGTTTTATCGGTGCATATTTGAAGGTGTTTTTCCGGAGGTATAGCAGAGACAAAAGCTAGTGCTCAAAATCAAGAGCAAAGTGATCTGACATCCCTACCCTCATACACGCGTCTTATAAAGCCACGGTTCCAGGACGCCATCATTGAACGGGGTGGAGTCTCATTGAGACAACATGGTTTCTGGGCAGGAATGTTCACGATCGGAGCTCTCAGAGAAGTGGTGGAAATAGTATAGGCGGCTGGTAAAATAAACTGACGGTCTGAAGTCCTCTAAGCACTCAGTGAGGACTTTAATGATGAGAATAATGAGAAGTTACTTGCATGGCAGCGTACTTATCTTTAAATCTCAGGATGGAAAGAGTGAATATGCGGTCAGGAGCGGCGCAAGGCTCCATACTTCGATCGGATCTTTGGATTTCCAGTTATGATGAAATACTGCGAACAGAAATGCCAGACGAAACCTTTCTAGTAGGATATGCTTACAACATCAATGTAGTCATTATGGCAAGAGCTCGAACATGCAGTAGCATCCTCCTATATGGGAGCGAAATGTTGTGCCAGACATTACAGATGTCATGCCAAGCGAAATCCCTGCTCCCGGTACAGAGGCTCTTACGTTCATATCATCCTACCGGACAGTGGCGGAGCCAGCAGCATTTGTAAAGCCGGATTGGTTCCGAGAGACCTACAAACGGATCATACACGAGCCAAAGGGCAGCAGACTATCGAAATATGGCTACAAAGGTGGATGAATGAGATTCGGGCCAGGTGGACGCAGCGACTAATAAACGATGTACAGATATGTGGAGATACTGCGAACAAAAATGCCAGACGAATATGCTGACGACATCGATGCAATCATCACAGCTAGAGACACGGAAGGTGAAGAGCGCAAACTATGGCAGGTGATGATAAGGGCAAAAGACTGGCTGGATTCCCACGGATTGCAAGTTACCATGTAAAAGACGGAGTTGCTACTCCTAACGAGAAAAAATATTCCAGTGGATGGATATGGGCATAAACGACATACTGGTTAAGACCAAGAGATCGGTCAAACATCTAGGGATCCGACTACCCAGAGCAAATCAGGCACGCAACAAAGTGCGCGAATACAACGGCGCAAATCAGTTGACTGATGGCAAACATAGGAGGACCTCTCCCGAAAAGACACACACTCTTAATGTAGACCTGCAATAGCATCCTCCTATATGAGAGCAAAATGTGGAGCCAGACACTGCAGACAGCAGGCCGAACGAAATCCCTGGTCCCGGTACAGAGGCTCTTAGGGTCATCTCATTCTACCGGACCGTGGCGGAGCCCGCAGCCTTTGTAATAGCCGGATTGGTTCCGAAAGACCTACAAGCCATGAAGCGCGCATGAAACCCTGGCTATACACAGCGAAGTGTAGCATCTATAGAGGATATGCTGAGATTTAAATGGATCATACATGAGCCAAAGGAGGGCAGACTATCGATATATGACAACAAAGGTTGAATTAATGAGATTCGGGCCAGGTGGACGCAGCGACTAATATCCGATGTACGGATATTTAGAGATAGAAAGCACGGCTACGTCAAGTTTTACATTACAGAGTTGTTGACAGGCCAGGGTTATCGGAAATACCTACATAGAATGGGCAAATGCTCTTCTAGCAAGTGCATTTATTAGGAACAGAAAGTTGTAGACGATGCGGTACACATATTCTTCCAATGCGAGCGCTGGGTTGAAGGACGCATAGAATGGGAAAGAGAGATTCGCGACGTTTCGCCTGGGACAAATTTTGGACTTTATGGCAACTATTCCCCTGGGACAAATATTGGTCTTTTTGGCAGCTATATCCAAATATAGACTGATCTGAACCATATAGGACATGAACGTCGAAAAACCTAACATAAGTAACTGTCTCAAATAGGATAATAAATGCGCCTTTTATAGGGCCGAGACTTTAAATCGACAGCTATATCCAAATCTGGACCAATCTGGGCCAAATTAAAATTGACGAAGGACTGAACGCCACTCACTGTCCCAAATTTCAGTTTCAGATCAATATCTCTACTTTTAAAGACTGTAGAGTGATTTCAACAGACAGACGGACGGACAAGGGTAGATCGTCTTAGGTTTTTACGACGATCTAGAATATATATACTTTATAGGGTTGGAAATGGATATTTCGATGTGTTGCAAACGGAATGACAAAATGAATATACACCCATCCTTCGGTGGTGGGTATAACAAGTAAAAGCGTGCTAAGTTCGGCCAGGCCAAATCTTGGATAACCACCACCATGAATTCTGCTAAAAATTTAAACGAACTAAAATTAGTTAGAGGGCATAAAGGGCAAACTAGGAAAAAATAAAACTTCTAGGAACCGAATAAGGATAATCGAGAGATCGGTTTAAATGAGAACTATATCAGGTTATAGACCGTACTTAGCACAGTTATGTTAGAAGTCATACAAAACAATATGACCGGTTTATATGGGAGCTATACCAGGTTATAGGCCGATTTGGACCGTACCTAACACAGTTTTTGGAAGTCATAACAGAACACTACATGCAAAATTTCAGTCAAATCGGGAAAAAATTGCGGCTTCCAGGGGCTCAAGAAGTCAAATCGTGAGATCGGTTTATATGGGAGCTATATCCGGTTATAGACCAATTTAAACTGTACTTGGCACACTTGTTGTGCAAATTTTTAGCCAAATCGGACAAAAATTGCGGCTTTCATTGGCTCAAGAAATTAAATCGGGACATCGGTTAATATGGGAGCCATATCCAAATCTGAACAGATATAGCCCATTTGCAATCCCCAACGAACTACAGCTTTACGCGTTCCACCGATATCGCGATTTCGACAGACGGACATGGCTAGACGGACTCAGAATGTCGAGACGATCAAAATATGTATACTTTATGGGGCCTTAGATCAACATTTCGAGGTGTTACAAACGGAATGACTAGATTGTTATACCCCCATCCTATGGAACAATTTTTATATTAATTTAAAATATTTTAGAGTTAAGGTCTTCCCGACACTTATGAAAAGCCTTTAAAAAATTTTATTTAGGGTTATTTTAGAATTTCTAAATTTTCTCGCCCTAAATGATTTGAAGCTAAAAATGTATCCAAAATTTGTGTCTTGTGGCAACACTGTTCGCATACGATGACCAAGGAGAAGAAAAAAATCATAACAAGACAACAAAAAAGAAAAGAAACACTCATCTGCTGAAATCCCGAAAAAGTGAACATGTCGAAGAGAACGTGTCCATTGCAAATCTCGTGTTTACCTGATGAGTGGTAAACGATGTTTGCTGTTGCTTGCGATGTACAGTGTTGTACCATCGTACTTGCGTTGAGACTGCCGGTCTACACAATTTTTTTTTCGTTATCCTTTAAGTAGCAGTCATCAGACAATATCAACTTCAATTTTGGCTAAAGCAAAATGAAAAACAAAAATACAAGTAAAAGCATGCTAAGTTGGCCGTGCCGAATCTTGGGAACCCACCACAATGGATTCTGCAAAAATTTGCACAAACTGAACTTAGTTAAGGGGCATAATTTTACTATACGTACCAAGTTTCTGCCAAACCAGGCTAAAATTTAAGATTCTAGCAGTATAAAGCTTATTGGAAGATGGCTTTAAATGGGAGCTTTATCAGATTATAGACTGATTTGGACAAAACTTACCATGGACTTTGGAAGCCAATAAGAGAACACAGAAATTTCAGCCAATTTTGATGACGGTACCTAAGGGCTCAAGATGTCAAATCGGAAGATCAGTTTATATGGTAGCTGTATCATGTTATACGCCGACTTCAACCATACTTGGCACTATTGTTGAAAGTCATAACAAACCACTATATGCAAAATTTTACCCAAACCGGATTACAATTGCTGTTTCTAGGGGCGCAAGATGTAAAATCGGGAAATGAGTTTTTTTGAGAGCTTTATCATTTTATACACCGGCTTGGACCATACTTGGCGCGATCGTTGGAAGTTGTAATAGCAAAATTTTAGCCCGACCGTATAATAATTGCAGCTGCTAGGGGCTCAATAAATCAAGTCAATGGACCAATATATATGGAAGCTGTATCCAAATCTGAAACGATGTGGCCCATTTGCAATCCCCAATCAATAAGAAGTATGTGTGCAAAATTTCAAACGGATATCTCTATTAGTTCAACCGATATGTGATTTCCACAGACGGTCGGACAGACATGACTTGATCGAATTAGAATGTCAAGACGATCAAGAATATATATACTCTATGGAGACCCAGATCAATATTTAAAGGTGTAACAAACGGAATGAATAGATTAGTATACCCCCCATTCTATAGTGATTAATATAAAAACCAAGACTCAAACAGCAACTAAAAGAGGTCGAACAAAAAACAGCGGCTAAAAAATTTAATTCAAAGGCACTGAAAATAAATTGCACGTTTTGATTGAGGAAGACAATGCACAATGGGTTAAAATGGAAAAATTATATACCGAAAATTATGTACTGTTGCAGTACACAAAACAATTTTTGTCCCAATTTTAAAGATTCGAGCCAAAGATTAGCAAACATAATTTAAAGATGATGATTTTTTTATTTTGAAGGCACATTCCATTTGGTGCAAAATATTTTCCTTCATATTAAGGATTTTTTTTAATGGTATAGTTAAAATGTTTTAAATCTTGTCAGAAACCTCCTTAACATAAGTTTCATAATTTTCGTATTAAATAAACATCCAATTTGTAGTTTGTTTTATAAGACAATGTTTTATTAATACTACGATGACTTCTGAAGAACATTCTCAGAATTTATTCGCAGGCGCTGTAGATGGATTTTAGTAGCGACGATGTGAAAACCAAACTATCGACTATAGTATCGATGGGCACTATCGATAGTGTTTTAGCTGCTATCGATAGTGCCCAACCAACGATAGTGTCGATAGTGTTATCGATAGTTCTCCACCTCTAATCTGAACCATATATGGTGCCTATATGCAAATATAAACCGATATGAGCCATATTGAATGCGGATGTCAAAGGAGCTAACACAGCTCACTGCGTCACATTTCAGCGAAATCGGGAAATAAACCCTATTCTTATGGGTCCAAGGACTAAAATCGGGAGATCGGTATATATGGCAGCTATATCTTAATATAGACCGGTCTGAACCTTACAGGGCACGGATGTCGAAAAGCCTAACATAGGTCACTATGCCACATTTCAGTGAAATCGGATAATAAATACGCCTTTTATGGGCTCAAGACCTTAGATCGGGAGATCGGTCTATATAGCAGCTGTGGCCAAATAAAGGCCGAAAGGGAGCATATTGAACACGGATGTTGAAGGTTCTAATAAAACCTACTGTGCAAAATTTCAGCGAAATCGGGTAATAAATGCCCCTTTTATGGGGCCATAATCTTAAATCGGGAGATAGGAATATAGGGCAGCTACATCCAAATATAGACCGATCTGTTAGGCTTTCCGAATGGATGTACTTTCTGTTCAGATAGAGCTTGAGGTCTGAAATTTGACATGTAGGTACAGCTGAGATATATATGATGGGTGGTTAAACGATCTATTCACCATTCAAACATTTTGGTACCAAAATTGGTACCATTTGGTACTTTCTTCATAAAGGGAACTAGAGGTCTGAACTAGTCTGGAGCTTGAGGTCTGGTAGGTACAGCTAAGAAATATATGATTGGTGGCTAAATGATCTATTAAAAATCAAACATTTTGGAACCAAAATTGGTACCACTTGGTACTTTCTTTACAGATGGAGCTAAAGGGCTGAAATTTGGCATGTAGATACAAGAAGGAAATATATAATGGGTGAATTAAAAATTCGTATATTTTAGTACCTAAAAGAGCAAAATAGTACGAAATAGCTTATTTTCGCAAAATTTTGGTCGACAAGATTTTTTTTTAAATCCTACATTTAGGTACTGAAACATACAATATGGTAATTTTTCTTATGAATTGAGCTAAAACGCTCAAAATTCATAATCTTATAAACTTAGCGACTACCTAGGATTGTGGGAGTCCTTCTTTTAAAAGGGGGTAGCTAAGCGAACCACCGGAATAAGGTTTGCCATCTCATGATGGCAAAATATACAAGCCAACAACTAGACGAAATAATTCAAATTTACTACAGAAATACGGAGTCAGTGGCCTCAACGTTTAGAGCACTATGTCCAATTCATGGTCATCATAATTGATCTACAAGAACAACAATTGAGCGTCTAGAGCGATAATTTAAATCCACAGGCACAGTACCAAATGTTCCCGTGCCAGTGAGACAAAGAAGTGCCCGTAGTGCCGCCGAGGCTTCAGTTGAAGAGAGGCCAAATGTCTCTCACACAAGTCGTTCTCAAGCGTGGCCAAATTATTGCAAAAATATCCTGGCCTTCATCCTTACAAGATCAAATTGACCCCAGAACTGAAGCCGCTTGACTAGCAGAAGCGTAATATATGGGTGAATAGGGCTGTGCATGATTCGGATTTTCATCGAAAAATCATCTTCAGCGAAGAGGCAAGTTTCTGGCTGAATGGCTTCGACAATAAGAAAACTATGCATAATTGGTCAGACAGAAATCCACAAGTACTCCATGAGTCATCATTGCACCACGAAAAAATTACAGTGTGGTGCGGTTTATGGGCTCGCGGCGTCATTTGGTCGTACTTCTTTCGTGATGATCAATACCGGCACGTTACTGAGAGAATGGGAATCACTGCCGTTCAACGATAACAGAGTATTTTTGGCCCCAATTGGATGATATGAATTTGAAGGACATGTGGTTCCAAGAGGACGGCGTCAAATTGCTTGTGTGTGCACTATTTTTTGTGGGGCTACGTCAAGTCTACGACCTATGCCAACAAGCCAGCGACAATTGATGTACTTTGTACGAATATCGAAAGCGAACCTGCAGCAGTATCGCTCGATTTATGCTTGAAAGCAGTCGTAAATTGGGTTCATCGTCTGGACTTCGACAAGCGTGCCCGTGGCGGCCATGCAAACGAAATCGAGTTTCATACATCGTGGCATCAAATGTACTTTCACAGAAATAAAGAATTTCACTGATATCCACAAACGTTTATGTTTTATTTAAAAAAAAAAAAAACTTTTGTAACGTTCTTATTGAAAAACCCGTTATTAAAGGGAGAGGCCATAAATGCGCGTAGATTATCTCGCAAGTACCTTGTGACGCTGTATTCATCTCCTTATTAAGGCCTTCCGTAACGTAAAACTTCTCTACGAAATAGCGTCGCTCAGCGAAATGCTGCCAGGACTTGACTATAAAAAGAAGATCCTTGTCATTGATTAAAGAGAAGTCTTTCCGCTATTTCATAATAGCACCAGAGGTCACCGTGGCGCGGAGGTTAGCATGTCCGTTTATGACACCGACCGCCTGGATTAAAATCCCCGCGTGAACATCAGTAAAATTTTCAGCGGTGGTTATCCCATTACTACTGCATTGTGAGATATCCTGCCATGTTAACTTCTCTACCAAGTAGTGTCGCTATGCAGCTCGCCATTCGGACTCGGCGTAAAAAAGGAGGCCCTTTATCATTGAACTTAAACTTTAAACGGACTGCACTCATTGATTTGGGAGAAGTATCCCATTTTCCTTAGTGGAATGTTCTTGGCAAATTGGGTAATGTTGTGGATAAATTTTCAATTTGCATATACGGGGTTCAAACTCATGGTACATGGAATGTTCTTCAATTAGAAAATTTTGATGAATAAAAATTAAATAAATATGTATAACAGACGTTACATCAGTAAGTCAAGTGCCATCAAATCTTCAGCCCACCATGCCACCAGCTGCATATCGATCAGCTTCCACTCAACAATAATGGGCAGATGGACAGACATGCAACAAGTGTTTCAAATAGCAATAAAATAGATATGCTACACATTATTGTTTGTTTTATTTCTATTTTTATGATTCTGAAGAGTTTGTTTAACAAGATCAATCTTGTTAAAATCATTGACACACTTATTTCACTTTCACCCACATCTTAACAAATGGTTTAGATAAAATTTCTTGTTTTTAAGGATATAAAATATGTCATAAAAACCTATTTTCATTTATGAAGTGGATATGGTTAATCGAGAACCAAAATTGTTTCCGCCACATAGAATCGAATACTTTATGATGACTTCCACGGTGCAGATTTATGGATATGACCTAAAACATCAATAACACCCACTTTTGATGACACAAAGAATCAACATAGTCACTTTTTATAAAATAAAAACAAAAAAATGCTTTTAATTTTTGTGTTCAAATTAATTTTCCTTTATTCTTGTTGTTGTTGATTTTAGCTTTTCCAAGGAAACATAAAAATAAATGAACAAACTTCTGAGAAGAAGATGTATGGTCATTATTTAAAAAAAAATATCTGAGGTACATTCAATTGCCCATGTTTGTGTTGAAGAGTGTGATAGCTTCTACATATTGGCATTCCTTGTATACTTTCGGAGACATCGATAATATTTGGAGAATCCATTGAGGAATCATTGGAACACATGAATGAGTTGGGTGATTCCAAGTATCACTCTAACCAAAGTGTAGGGGTGTTGAATTGCCATTGTACCAAACTGTGTGTGGGTGGGAAAATTCTTCCCAGAAGCAGACATCAAAAGCAATGCACTCATCGTGGATGGTGTCAAAATATCAATATATCACCTGAGATACCAATACAATGTGGAAGCTAGCTAGATTACTGCGTAAGTTATTTAATGCGAAAGGCTCCAAAAGACATTCCAAAACTAATGCTGTCCAGAAATTAAGCAAATAATTTGGAAAAAATATGGGCATATGATTTTCATAGAAAGTTTCTTCGAAAATTAATTTGGTTAACGAATTTCCTCCATGCTTGGTTTCTATTGAATATTTTGTCGACATATTATTTCCAAGGAAACTTCTCTTCAGAGAACCTAAACTAACCAATTTCTATAGAAAATGTTATAACTTTTTCTTATTGCAGAATGGTCAGAATTTGATTTGTATAGAAAAAATTGTAAGAAATTGATACCCATAACAATTTTTTTTATCTTTTTCATCTGTTTGACTTTTTGGCCACGTTGACAAAGGAATAAAATGAATGCAAAGGCCATAGAGGGGAGTTGGAGCTTGTTCGAAGAGATATTGCTCAGTGAAAAAGCTTACAGCAAACAGTCTGGTAGTAGTAGTTGAGATTTCGCATAGTATTTATGCTAATGATCTCAACGATAAGTACTACTAACAACAAGCTGTGAACTGTAGGTCGGTCAGACAGACAGACATAGTTCACGATGGTGCCGATGAGATAAAGAAACCCAATTATCGAAACTCGTCCACCAGTGGAGTGACATGTGTCCTGCCTTGTCTGAGGAACTGGCAATTTCTTTTCTTCAAGGCTCATTTAACAATCTCTCCCTTGGGTGTTGCATTCGTCATTAAGCCATTAAGCTCGACTTGAAAAACAATGAAACATAAGAATTCTTGTGAAAAATGTGCTACTGTTGAAAAATTTGTCAACATTTTATTTTTATACCCACCGCCGAAGGATGCAAATGCAAATTTTGCCCATGAACATTCCACTCAGGAACAGGGGCAAACTTCTCACCTATCAATGAGTGCAGTCCGATTCAAGTTTAAGCTCAATGATAAGGGGCCTCCTTTTTATAGCCGAGTCCGAACGGCGTGCCGCAGTGCGACACCTCTTTGGAGAGAAGTTTTACATGGCATAGTACCTCACAAAGGTTGCCAGCATTAGGAGGGTTAAAAAAATTATTGAAATTTTCAATTAATTTTTTAATTTATCGAATTGAAAAATGATTGAAATTTATTGAAAACTCCTATTTATTTCTGTATTTGGTACACACATGGTTACCTCCTGGAACATGAACTTGAAGTGCGTTGTTTGGACAAAGGTCCGTGGGCACCCATAGAAATAAATTCCATCGCGGTGGTTCTTCGAAAAATAACGAGTGTAGTGTTGGGATGTCCTATAGATTTGTTGTTGTCATAGCAGTATGTTGTGCACTGAGCCGGCAGACCTTGGCCGAAGAAGGACATCATCGGTTTAATCCGGCACGTTGAACCCGCTGCCATGGTATTGCTATAGATTTGTCGAAATGTGGGACGTATGGGTCTTTGAAATATACTTCTTTTTTTTATTGTAGGGGCCAAAATAGCCTTTAATTGAATTTACTTAAGCACCATATTTGCAAACTTTATAAGATTCGATTAAAAAAATGATTGAGTCAATTAACTTTTTAATTGAAAATTAAATAATTTTCAATTACGTTTGTGATTGAATAAATTTTCGGATTCAAATGAAAAATTCATTGAATCAATTAATTTTTTAATTAATTAATTGTTTCAATTAATATTTAAATTTGATTCAATTAAAAAATTAATTGCATCAATAAATTTTTTAATTAATTAATTGATTCAATTAATATTTTAATTGGAAAGACTGTAATTGAAAAAAAATCATGTTCCATTAAAAAATTATTAAATCAATTGCCTCTAGCGACATGTAAGCTAAGTTTTACGGGCCAGGCCCGTGGGTTTATTGGGTGCTGTGGACACCCAAAAACATGATCCCGAAAGTGGGTCGAATTTCGTGCTCTACTTCCATATACCTCTCATTTGAGCCCCATATCGGTAAATATGTATGTCCGATTTAGTGGTGTCTCCGGGTGTGAGGTGGTCCCCAGACACTTTTCCCGGAAAAAACTATCAGCATCGTGCTCTACTCTCAAATACAATTTATTTAAACCCCATTTTCTCGTTAGTTTAAGGGGAGTTTATGGTATGAGATATCCCCCACACACTTGGCCCCAACATTGGTTATCAAATTCTTTTTATTATCTGAAATACTTTCAATTTGAGCCACATATTGCCGTGGTCGGCAAATTTGAACCCTTTGGGGGATGTTGTTTTTTTTTTTTGCCCCAAATACAGGGCCCCAATTTGCATATGAGATTCATATTCTAATCCCACATACCTTTACGTATTATACTTATAAAGACCTTAAATTTGAGCCCCATATTGTCGTGATTTGTCTATATATATATATTTGGTAGGTTTTGGGGGTGGGACGCCATTCTAGGTACCCCGTATTATACTTATAAAGACCTTAAATTTTAGCCCCATATTGTCGTGATTTGTCTATATATATATATTTGGTAGGTTTTGGGGGTGGGACGCCATTCTAGGTACCCCGTCCGAAATTTGGATACCAAATTTATTTTTAGGTCACTATAAGAGAGCATACAAAATTTCGCTTAAAACGCACCACCCATTTCTGAGATCTAGCGTTTCTGAAAAATTTGGCAAGGGGGAGGGTCCGCCCCCCCCCCCCCTCCCCCCTTCCGAAATCAAGAAATGTAGTACCCCATATTCAACACAGGATAGTTATGCATCAAACACAAACTGATTTTTTATATAAGAAGACGAACCGGGGCCGCTCCGCAGTGCCTTCTTTACCGCTCTGATACCTTTTATGTGAGCCCTATATTGCAATGGTCGATATATTAGTCCTGTTTTGGTAGAGTTTTAATATGGGGACATTTCGCCCCAAATGTGGATATCGAATTCGTGTAATTGAAGCGCAGAGGTAAGCTAGGTCGCCATTGATGCTAAATGCGTGGGTTCAAATCCTGAAGAGAACATTAGAAAAATTTTTAGTGGTGGTTATACTCTCCTAATGTTGCTGACATTTGAGAGGCACTATACCATGCATAGAAGTCATGTATAAAATAAAAGCATTTTTGGGTTCCTATATTGTAGTGGGTAAATATATCTTGGGTGTGAGGTGGCCACCCAGACACTTGGCCCGTAATGTAAATATAAGCTTTGTGCTCTACTCTTAAATCCTTTTTATATGAGCCTCATATTACCCTAGTCGGTAAAGTCCTGTTTCTTTTGAGCCCAATATTGTCGTAATTGGTCTATATATCCATTTGACGGGAATGGTACCTCAGAGATTTCGCCCAAATATGGCGTGCTCTACTCCTAAATACCTTTCATTTAAGGCCAAAATTACCATGGTCGATACAAATTAACGTTTTAGAGGGCATTTTGGGGCTGAGGCTGGCACTCCGCCACCTTGCTCTACAAATTGGTATCAAATTAGTTCTTTACTCCCAAAAACCTTTCATTTGAGCCCCACATGGATACTTTCCGGAAAAAAGGTCAGCTTATAGGGTGCTTTGGGGCTTACCAACAAACACTGGATTCCTTTTCTACTCTCAAATACCTTTCATTTGAGTCCCACATTGTCATATGTTTTAAGGAGTTTAAGCGCCATCTAGATACTTTAAAATGGGGTTCTGTGCATCTTTTGGAAGTTGTGTCAATAGCTCCGAACGCTAGACAAAGGCTACGGCTGTCAAAAATTAATCAAAATTTTATTTCTAATGAAATATTTTCAAAATTATGGTATTATGTAAAATTTTTCAAAATTACATTTTTATCTGAAATTTTATTTGTAGCTACAAAATTTTTGTTATTTTTTTTACAGAAAGTTTTGTAAATTTTTTTTTTACTATGTTGAAATAAATTTTGTTTAAATTCTAAGAACTTCAATCCCCAATGTGCAGGCAATGAATAATACGCTATGAAGTATCGACATTAAAAAGACGGTAACAGGAAGATAACCAGTTTGAGAAAAAAAAACAACAAGTCTGGCAAAAGAATCCTCTCTTTTTCTTGTTAACGATAAAATCGTAATCGCATCTTAAAAATCGCAATTCCAATACCGACAAACAAAATGGGCATGATGAAGACCAAAACCAAAACGATAGACAGACACACCAACCAAGGTATGAAGGAATGGACAGACACAAGGAAAATGTTCTTTGCAGACTAATAAACCTGGTATAACGTAAATGAAACATAAGTAAGGAGTTGAGATTATTTTCGAATCTCTGGTTGTTTTATGTCTGTCTATTAAAAACGTACCTGTTCATAAACTCATGTTTAACCAACCCGTCTGTCTGTCTGTCTTGCTGACTGCCTAAGCCATAAAATGGCAATACAACACAAATACATATCTATAAAAATTTAGACAGATTAAAATGCAGTTGAACATTTTTATGTTAGATTTCCCCTGGCCTCCTTTCGAAGAGGCCCCTTGCTATCAAACGGTTTTCAACAACATTTGCAGAAGGATTTCACATTTCATTGCAGTGATGGCAGTAGTCATTTATTATGCATAGCTCATTCTTTGGGGCTCAATAAAAATAAATGTTCGTATGTCGAAAAGTTATTTAACAGAGAGGCTTTCTTGAAAATCCACTCCACCACCTTTAGTGCCAGCCATTGATTTCTTTTTAGCCCGCTACAAGTGCTGCTTTGATTTTTATGGGTTTTCTTTAAGCCCATTATAAATCAAAATGCACCCAACCTTCTTGGTCGTAAAGTTGATTTTGTGTTTTGTCTTTTTTTTGAAACGCAAAGAAAGATTTGCTTATATATGAATTATTAGTTTCTTGGTAAGTTATGATAATTTCCAATCAATTGTTGTTGATCAACCACCTGGTGGTCGATTTTCCAATTCGTGGAAATAACTATCATTAGATGGGTTTTGTTTGTTGACTTGTTGTCCAAGCAAATGGGTAATGCATGTGAATTGTGACATATGGTGTTTTAAGTAGTTGTGAGTTAAAGCAAATGAAGGGTTTCAGAAGCTCATAAACAGGTTGGCCTAATTTTAGTAACGTTTTAAGGCCTTTGAATATAATGTGGAATGTGGAAATAACTTTATGCTAGAGTAAGCGTTTAGACGAAATTTCATCTCATTATCATCTCAACAAAAACTGCATACTCTCTCCTTTTTACCTCTGCCATAATTTTCTGCATTGGAATCATCAGTTAAATGGTCTTTTTGGAGAATAATTGATTTGTAATTACACTGTCTGAAGCCTTGAGAGGTTGCCAATGAGAGGGATAAAGGTTGATTAAAAATCGAATTAGTGTGGCCTGGAAATGTACTCAGTAAAGTATAAGGCGAGAATGATAAAAAAAACTTAATGGTTGTGTTAGTGAAAGTTTCTCAAACTTAGATAGCATGATAAGGTTATTGCTTGTTTGCGTTAAGTAAATGGTGGAGATGTTACAGGCGAGTTACCAATGTAATTTAAGATTAATTCAATGCATAGATTTTTGAGGAAACTGAAAGTATAAATAAAAGAGTACTTGCCCACCCACGCTCGTTCCGCAATGACCTCTTTTATAATACACACACCAAAAATGTTCTTATATTTGCAATCTAAACTTCTAGGTGTCATTTTGGCTTCAAATATTTATTTACAATATGTCCAAAAATTCACGTTTAGAAAAATTGGTTGTTAAAATGAACTAAAAAGTTTGGTGTAGCAACAGAAGAACTTCTGGAAATGGAGCGGCAGTAATTTTTACAAAACCAGCAAACATTTTCTGTTGTTTTCAGATGGTAAAAAGTTAGCTGGAGGCTAAAAATGTCAAAAATACTTTAAAAAGATGTATATTGCAGCTGCAGGGTTTTTCTGGGTTTACGTTCTTTTCCTAACCATCTAATTCGTTCTATTTCCTCATATACCTTTTATTTACCCTCCATATTGCTATGATCAGTCTGCTTATCCATTCGAAGTTTTTTGGAGGAGTCTTAGGAGCTTAACATTATATTTCATTTTCAGGTTCATTATCTACTTTGCACTACGTTTTATTTCATCAGACAATGTGTTCTCTTCTTTTTTTTTTTTTTTTGATACTTCCCGGCTAACAAAATTTTCCGATTTCGGTCCGACAATCGGTCGAATCATCCGATATCGGATCCGATGTCTTACCGACATAGTGGTTGTCATGTTGTCGGAACGACACGGCGGAGGGAAATCTGATATATTATGGTGCTCAATTAACTTATTCTGATATTTTATGAGCTTTAGGATTTGTATTTTTATTTACAGTTGGAGGATTAACTGGTGAAGTTTTTGCTAACTCTTCAGTTGATATCATTTTATATGATACATATTATGTAGTTGCTCATTTTCATTATGTTTTATCAATAGGAGCTGTATTTGCTATTATAGCAGGATTTGTTCATTGATATCCTTTATTTACTGGATTTACAATAAATAATAAACTTTTAAAAAGTCAATTTGTAATTATATTTATTGGAGTAAATTTAACTTTTTCCCTCAACATTTTTTAGGACTTGCTGGAATACCACGACGATATTCAGATTATCCAGATGCTTATACAGCATGAAATGTAATTTCAACAATTGGTTCAACCATTTCACTATTAGGAATTTTATATTTATTTTACATTATTTGAGAAAATTTAATTTCTCAACGTCAAGTAATTTTTCCAATTCAATTAAATTCTTCAATTGAATGACTACAAAACACACCACCTGCAGAACATAGTTATAATGAATTGCCTTTATTAGTAAATTTCTAATATGGCAGATTAGTACCGATGTCGGAGCAAAATTCCAGGGAATTTCGGAAGGGAAATTTTACGTCATATAGAATTGGGACAGAATTCGTAGACGATTTCAAGCCGATTTCTTGACTAATATCTTAGAAAATGCGGATGATTTTGTCGAATAATCGGTCCGTCCGATTTCGGACCGATTTTTTGACGAATGTCATACAACTGCTGAAACAAAACAAAAATTCCAAGGCAATAGTTAATGGCGCCACACGCAATTCCAAAAAAAAACGAAATTTTGCTAAGCAGAATAACAAGTACAAGCATGCTATGTTCGGGCAGGCTGAATCTTATATACCCTCCTACATTGATCGCATTTGTCGAGTTCTTTTCCCGGTATCTCTTTTAAGGCCAACAAAGGATAAAAAATTTTTTTGCAATGCTATTGGAACTATATCAAGTTATGGTTTGTTTCGGACCATAATCGAAGTGAATTTTGGAGACCACAGTAGAAGCCACTTTGAAAAATTTCATCCAATTCGTACTTTAGGTACTTAAGAAGTAAAACAGGGAGATCGGTTTATATGGAAGCTGTATCCGGCTATAGACCGATTCAGACCATATTTGACAAGCTTGTTGAAGGTGATGGGAAAAGCCGCTGTACAAAATTTCAGCCAAATCGGATAATAATTGCGCCCTTTAGGGGCTCAACAAGTCGAGATCCCAGATCGGTTTATATGGCAGCTATATCAGGTTATGGATCGATTTAGACCATATTTGGTAGAGATGTTTCGCTATGACTTACAGTCATAGACTGGCGCAAGAAGTCGAGATTCAGAATCGTTTTAAATGGAAGCTATATCAAGTTATACATCGATTGTAACGATATTTACCACAGTAGTTGGAAGTCATAGCGAAACACGCCATGCAAATATTCAGGCAAATCGGATGAGAATTGCGCTCTCTAGAGGCTCAAGAAGTCAAGACCCAAGATCAGCTTGTAAAACAGCTATATCAGGTTATGGGCCGATTTAAACCATACTTAATACAGTTGTTGGAAACCATAGCAAAACACCTTATGCAAAATTTCAGCCAAATTAGATAAAAATTGCGCCCTTTAGTGGCTCAAGAAGTCAAGATTCTAGATCGGTTAATATGGCAGCTATATGAAAACATGGACCGATATGGCCCATTTACCATCCCAACCGACCTACACTAATAAGAATTATTTGTGCAAAATTTCAAGTGGCTAGCTTTACTTCTTCGAAAGTTTGCGTGCTTTCGACAGACAAACGGGCGGACATGGCTACATCGACCTAAAATGTCATGACGATCAAGAATATATATACATTATGGGGTCTTAGACAAATATTTCTAGAAGTTACAAACAGAATTAGTATACCCCCATCATATGGTGGAGGGTATACAAATTAACCAAACAAAACATTCCTCCGACATGCCGTACAGAAATCGTTACGATTTCGTTCATAAATGTCGGAGCAGCAAAAATAAATTCCCTCAGACTTGGTGAACCGATTTCTTTCAGGATTTGCTAAGAAGTCATGTCGGAAGTCAGACGAAGTCGGATCATATTGTTATCTGAGTTGTACCAAAGTGTTTATGTCCACACTTCCAAAAGACTTTAATTTAAGCCCAAAGAGTGAATTTTAAGAGCTATGGGAAAGAAAAAATTGGATATCATCTCACTATAGCGCTCACCATTCACAGTTAAATTACGATTCGCATCATCTTTAAAGAAGTACGGTCCAATGATGTCACCAACCCATAAACCGCACCAAACTGATTTTTTTTTTTTTTTGATGCATCGGTAACTCTTGCAGTGCTTCTTGCTGATCTTCACTCCAAAATCGACAAGTCTGCTTATTTTCGTACCCATTTTGCCAAAAATGAGCTTCGTCCATAAAGGGAAAGAAGTGCACGATGAACTTTATTTACGGAGCACGCATTTTGATAATAAAATGCAATAATTTGCATGCGTTGTTCGTTTGTAAGTCAATTCATGGTTAAATTAAAGAGCAAACTGAAGATGTTTAACAAAACACGAAACGTGCGTGAGCAAGAGCTGGCAAAATATCTATGGCACTATCATAGATAATATCGATATTTTATATTTTGTTTGACTATCGATTGATATTTTTCCTATCGATACTATCGGTAAAGTTAAATTTTTCGCAAAATTTAACAAAAGTAAGATATCAGACACTGAATGTATCCTATAAGACACATTGCGCCTATAGAGGGCGCAATTATCATCCGGTTGGGCTAAAATTTTGAAAAATCACATAAGCAATATGCGAGATCTGGTGTTTTTGGTAAATTAGGGTAATGAGAAGTGCTTTTAGGAGAGACATTCCGACTGAAATATGGATACCAAATTCGTGCTCCACTCCCCAATCCCTTTAATTTGAGCTCCATGTTGTAAATATGAACCCTTTGGACGGTGTATTGTGGCTGGGGAGGCCACCGGCACGCGTGAAAATACATATATGAAAATATATATCAAATTCGTTCTTTATTCCCAAATACCGTTGATTTGGGCTTCATATTGCTAAAATCGGAAATGAAGTTCCGACTCCAAAATTAGATATCAAATTCGTTTTCTTCTCTCAAATAGTTTTCATTTGAGTACCATATTGCCATAATGGGTCAATTAGTCGTATTTCGACGTATTTTTAGTAGAAAAAGCGCTACCTAGACTTGAACACAAATTTTAATGTCATATTCGTAATCTACTCTCAAATATCTTTCAATACAATTCCATATAGCCATGGTCGGCTGATATGCCCATTTGGGGTTATTTGCGGGTGGGGCAACCTTCCATTACTGGGACCAAATTTTTTATGTATACTTTTCATTTGACTCCCATATTGATAGGGACGTTGAATTTAATTGATAGAAACGTTGAATACATCTGATAAGAGGAGTTTTTAGGTTGGGCGGCCCGCTGGGTACTTGGGTACTTTTGGTTTGGGCGGCATTTTTGGGTAAAGGGGAGGATCCGCCACCATCCGATAACTAAAAATTATATAACCTACGTCTTCTTCCACAAAAAACCAAACAATTTGAGAAAATTTTAAGAAAATCGTTTCAGCCATTTTTGAATCTACGGAACAAACAAACAAACCAAGTCTCATATAGTCATGATGGGTCATATGCCCATTTGGGGCGTTTTTTGGGGTTGAAGTGTATGCCAGATTCTTAATCTACTCCCGAATACCTTCCATTTGAGCTGCATATTGAAATGGACTTTCAATTTGTCTGCTTTTAGAAGTTTTGGGATTAGGGCGACTTCCTGGGAACTTGGAGCTAATTTTTGTATTCTACTCTTCAATACCTTTCATTTGATATCCATATTGTCCTTATCGACCCACTTTTGATTTTGGATGGTGTTTTTGGGGTAACGAGGGAGGGTCTGCCACCTTCCGATATCAACAAATAATAAAGCCTATTCCTTCTTCCTGACTATATTCGTAAGCTACTCCAGAATACCACTCATTTGAGTCCCATATTGTCACCCTATTCTAGGGTGTTTTGTTTGGGGCGGCCCCCAGTTACTTGCACCCAATTTTTAATATGAAATTTGTATTCTACTCCTGAATACCTCTCAATTGAGTCCCATATTGTCCTAATCGTTACACTTTTATTTTTGGGTAGAACTTTTGTGGTAAGGGGGAGGGTCCGCCCCCCCCTTTCGATATAAAAAAAATATTTTGCCTATGTTTTCTCCCAGACCAACCTACACAATCTGCGAAAATTTCAAGTAATCGGTTCAGCCGTTTTTGAGTCTATACGGAAACCGATAAACAAACAAATAAACACAAATTCATTCTTATATAAAGGGTGATTTTTTTGAGGTTAGGATTTTCATGCATTAGTATTTGACAGATCACGTGGGATTTCAGACATGGTGTCAAAGAGAAAGATGCTCAGTATGCTTTGACATTTCATCATGAATAGACTTACTAACGAGCAACGCTTGCAAATCATTGTTCGGTTCGAAATGTGTTCAAATTTTGACAAATTTTGTTCAGCGATGAGGCTCATTTCTGGTTGAATGGCTACGTAAATAAGCAAAATTGCCGCATTTGGAGTGAAGAGCAACCAGAAGCCGTTCAAGAACTACCCATGCATCCCGAAAAATGCACTGTTTGGTGTGGTTTGTACGCTGGTGGAATCATTGGACCGTATTTTTTCAAAGATGCTGTTGGACGCACCGTTACGGTGAATGAACACATTTCGAACCGAACACTGATTTTGGTAATAAAATTCAATGATTTGCAAGCGTTGCTCGTTAGTAAGTCTATTCATGATGAAATGTCAAAGCATACTGAGCATCTTTCTCTTTGACACCATGTCTGAAATCCCACGTGATCTGTCAAATACTAATGCATGAAAATCCTAACCTCAAAAAAATCACCCTTTATAAGAAGACTTTTAGTATTTTGGGCTTTTTTGTCCAAACTTTCAACAAATTTTGTCTTCTTCTTCTATTCAAACAAAATTACCGCTGATTTGAAGTGTAGCATTCTCCACCGTAGACTTGGCACGGTGTAATAAATGCACTCTCTGTAGGCAACACCAATACAAACGAACACTACAGGTTGCGGATAGTGGAGTGTGGTGACGAAAAAATACTAAATTTTTTTTTGCATAATCGAAACCACCATGAAATTCATGGTGGCTCAGAAAGAAGGTTGGCAATACTTAACGACCCATCCTATTAAACAATGATCAAATCACGACGTCGTTAAAGGAGTTGGGAAAGTCTTTAAATCGTTTTTATTCATTTTTCTGGCATATCTACAAAGAGTTTAATCAGAGGAATTAAGTATAAAAATTAAAACAAAAAGAAAAAACAAAAGCCCAGACTTTAAACTAACATGCAAACAGATATCTATTGTACAACATTGCGTACACATGTACAATATACATAAACAACTAATTGAAAATATTCGAAATATGATAGGAAAGTGGTTACGACGGCGATGAGAGTATGTGAGCACTTCATATCTGTTTGTCACTTTACTTTCCCCTTCTTGCGCTACATTATTGGCGTTTTGTGCTTTTGTTTTCCTTTTTTGTTATTATTTTGCAATCTCTACTCGAGACACACATTTTGCTTTGAAAAAGAGATAAAAAGTAATTACACTTAAACTGTTTGATTTATTTTCACAAACGCTGCAAATCAGCTGAAAATATCAACCACACTCAGTTCCACGAATTCGATTGAAATATTAACTTGTCTTTGACTTAGTTAAGCAGTAGTAGCTAAAGCGGTTAAGGGAATTTACCTCAAAAAATTCTCATGAGAATGGATTAACAATGGTGAGAGAAGTGACCTTTAAGACCATAGGGAGAGAGAAAGAGAGAGAGAGAGGATTATGGGATTACCTGCATTTCGACACATGCCAAACACACTTGGGTGAATTCAAATTTATGACTAAGATTTAACTAGAGCGGTGAGTATTAACTTCTTTTGTTCTAAGGTTGTGCAATAAAAGAAAGGTGGTGCAATAAAAAAAGCATTGACAATGTTGCCCAATGTCAGAATAAACAAGAAAGTTTTTCACTTGTTTTGCATTTAAATTTTTTGAATAGATACATTTGAATTGGAAATAAATAAATAAAATCGTTAAATGAATATCAGTACATAAATTAAATAAAAATAAAAAAATGAAATGAAATGAAAAATGGGGAAATACAAGAATATAGGATTTATTGGTAAATAAATAGATCAAATATACAGTTGTGTTCAAAAATTAGGAGCGGGCTCAACTATAAATAAATATTGATTTTTGTATATTTTATTTTATGATGTTCGTACGTAAGATTAATTATAAATCAGTTCCCAAAATTTTATAACAATAAATTTTGTAATTAAAAATTTGCTCAAACTCAAAAATTTTAAAGCAAATGGCAAAAATGTTAAAAATTAAGTAATAAAAACTTTATTTACCACTATATAATAACCCATTTTTTAATGACTTCTGGACATCTACGATGCATGGAGTACCATGTAAATATATCCTGGCATCTCTTTGCAGGGAGCTTTTTGTATCTCTTTAAACAGATTTTGTGTCAGGTATTATAATTGCGTGCCATTATAATATAATATAATAATATAATATAATATAATAATCATTACGACGATTGGCATAAATATCTTCTTAGACAGCCAGGCAGCCATTAAATCCCTGTAGAACGTATTTCTGAACACAAAAACAGCCCTCGACTGTCGCAGATCTCTTAACGAGATGGCCAAAAACAGGACCAAGCCCGAAGAACAAAAAATTAAAGATGGTCACAAAGAGGGGGCTGTAAGCATTCCAAAACTATGTGGCCTAATCTAGACTTGAAGAGGTCTACTGCTTTGCTGTCATTGACTAGAACAGAGGTCTCAGTCATTGTGTCCGTCATGACAGGTCACTGTCAAATCGGAAAACATGCTGGCAGACTCAAGGTTGCCAGCAACGACTTTTGCAGAAGTTGTGAGGACATCGAGGAACAAGAGACTATAGCACACCTTTTGTGTGTGTGTCCAGCAGACGTGCATATTTTCTCTTGTTGCCCAGGGATATTTGAAATTACGTGCTCTTTGGCCTCTCAGTCGGTTACACCGCAGCGGTTAGGTCTCTGTTGGCAAAGACTTATCTTGTTCCCGGCATTCTCTACGGCTGCGAGTTGTTTGCAAATTATGGCTCGGTAAGTAGACGAAAGCTGAACACTTTTTTCAATAGTATTATTACACGGTATGTCTTTGGCTTGGAACGACTCTATATCCCTGTATGGCGTCTCCTTCCAACACTTGTTATACTTAAGGTCACTTACTTTCTTACACAAACTGATATACACGCAGGCACCACAATATCGATATGGATACATTGATTTCGCCAGGTCTAATAGAGGTAGAAAAATTATTTCCAACATTCAACGGACACTGTACGCCTCTGGTACTCACTTCCCAGCTATCTGCAATTACTCAGTAACTCGGCAACTTTTATATCTAAACTTTGGAAACATTTCACTGAATAAAATTGATGAATGTAAAGGCTCATTCATTGTTCCTATATACTTTAACCAAATTTTTATTTGTCGTACAAACGTAGTTTAGAAAAAGCTTTTTGAAAAATGCATACCTTTTGCCCCATAGCAGCTGTATCGAAATATTGGTCTTTTTAGTAGCTATATCTAAAAATAAACCGATCTGAACCATATATGACACGGATGTCGAAAAGTCTAACATAAGTCACTGTGTCCAATTTCAGGGAAATTGGCCAATAAATGCGCCTTTTATGGGCCCAAAACCTTAAATCAAGAGATCGGTCTATATGACAGCTATATCCAAATCTGGTCCAATCTGTACCATATTACAGAAGTATGTCGAGGGGCTTAACTTAACTCACTGTCCCAAATCTGGTCTAATCTGTACCATATTACAGAAGTATGTCGAGGGGCTTAACTTAACTCACTGTCCCAAATTTCGGCGACATCGGACAATTAATGCGCCTTTTATGAGACCAAAACCTTAAATCAAGAGATCGATCTATATGGCAGCTATATCTAAATCTGAACCGAATCGGGGCCAAATTGAAGAAGGATATCGAAGGGCCTAACTCAACTCACTGTCCCAAATTTCGACGACATCGGACAATAAATGCACCTTTTATGGGCCTAAGACCCTAAACCGGCGGATCGGTCTATATGGCAGCTATATCTAAATCTGGACCGATCTGGGCCAAATTAAAGAAGGATGTCGAGTGGCTTAGCACAACTCACAGTCCCGAATTTCAGCAAAATCGAATAATAAATGTAGCTTTTATGGTCCTAAGACCCTAAATCGGCGGATCAGTCTATATGGGGGCTATATCAAGATATAGTCCGATATAGCCCATCTTCGAACTTAACCTGCTTATGGAAAAAAGGATCTGTGCAAAGTTTCAGCTCAATATCTTTATTTTTAAAGACTGCAGCGTGATTTCAACAGACAGACGGACGGACATGCCTAGATCGTCTTAGATTTTTACGCTGATCAAGAATATATATATAATTTATAGGGTCGGAAATGGATATTTCGATGTGTTGCAAACGGAATGACAAAATGAATACAGCCCCATCCTTCGGTGGTAGGTATAAAAATATGTATAAATCATCGATCCCGCTCCCATTTTACGCGCTTTAGAATCCTTTTTTATCTGTCTAGCCACTGTCCCTATTTTTTCGCATATAACTATACATATATGGGGTTTTATAAAGCTGTAATCGGAACATCAGTTGTTGTTTTTGTAGGTACTTATTTGCCTATGGAATTAGCGATACTTGTCCATCAAGCTTCAACAGGTAAGTTAGCTGATTCAGTTTCATAGGCTCGATCACCGCGGTAAAAGTGTGACCTTTTATTTAAACAAGAGCCACTGCCACCCTAACTCTATCCGAGACTCTCTAGCCGATACCGTTCATTGTCCTGCTGAGCATTGCATTGTCCGCAACCTATGCATGCGTCCGGTAGCCCTCATGATGAACACCACACAAATCGGAGCTCAAAGTTTCAACCTGTGTGGTGCTCATAGTTACCCCTTGCCTGGCAGAATATCAGTCTATATGGCATTCGAGGGGTCCCAGACAAGTAAAGGGTGATTTTTTTGAGGTTAGGATTTTCATGCATTAGTATTTGACAGATCACGTGGGATTTCAGACATGGTGTCAAAGAGAAAGATGCTCAGTATGCTTTGACATTTCATCATGAATAGACTTACTAACGAGCAAAGCTTGCCATTCATTGAATTTTATTACCAAAATCAGTGTTCGGTTCGAAATGTGTTCATTCACCGTAACGTTGCGTCCAACAGCATCTTTGAAAAAATACGGTCCAATGATTCCACCAGCGTACAAACCACACCAAACAGTGCATTTTTCGGGATGCATGGGCAGTTCTTGAACGGCTTCTGGTTGCTCTTCACTCCAAATGCGGCAATTTTGCTTATTTACGTAGCCATTCAACCAGAAATGAGCCTCATCGCTGAACGGTGAATGAACACATTTCGAACCGAACACTGATTTTGGTAATAAAATTCAATGATTTGCAAGCGTTGCTCGTTAGTAAGTCTATTCATGATGAAATGTCAAAGCATACTGAGCATCTTTCTCTTTGACACCATGTCTGAAATCCCACGTGATCTGTCAAATACTAATGCATGAAAATCCTAACCTCAAAAAAATCACCCTTTATATGCTCCAAATTTTGTCGCAATCGAATGAAAAATACTCCTTTTATCGACTCAAGACCCTAAATCGGGGGATCGTTTTATATGAAAGTAATTTTCAAATACGCCTCGATCAAGACCATATGGAGCAAGGACGTGCAAGCAACTAAAAAATTTTGCGGCAATCAGAATGACTGGATTAGTAACCCCAACCTTTATAGGCAGGTATAAAAATATTAGCTTAATGCAATTCTTTATTTAAAGAATATGTACTCCAACTTAATTTAGAATAGGTATATTGAAGTTTTAACACGCATATTTTCTTGTATCACCATTTCATATTTCACCATATACGTATTTACTATAATTAATCATAATCTATATTAGTCCAATTTTGTGTTTCATAATTTTTTAGAACCCTTATCATTCAACGCATCTCCTAAAAGTCACTTATTAAATGTAACAACAGCTGTTTATTTTATCAAGACAGCACAAAAGAAATGGGGCGAATGACCAAAACAGCAACAACAACTTACCTTGGCTTGTTATTTGTTTCAAATGGTGTAGACGGGGTACTGGTTGACTGCTAGCATGCACAATTGTTGACTTTTACTGAGAGTAGACGAGTTGAGAGTTAATCCGTTAAATGTTCTCCTGTTGTTGTTGTGTATTGCTATCGTTAGACAGATCGATAACATAAAGATATCCAATTGTTGTTTTTGTTTACTTCATATAAAGGAAAGAGCAAGTTTTGTACTACTTGCACTTGATTGGTTTTGTTATTTTTTGTGTATTCTTTTTACTTTAATAACTTGAATTAATTTGTTTATGGCATTTTGGCTAAATAAATATTCCAAAAAATTTATTACAAACAAGCGCTTTAAGAGTGCACAACACTAAAACAAGTAACAGCAATAATGACGATTATTATTATGACTGACTGGCTGATGGTTCTTTCAATTTCTTCTTTCTACTCTTCTCATGTGTGTGTTTTGGGGGGTGACCGATGATGTTCGCTGGCTAGAGATACGATAAAGACAGACAAATGTTGGTTTGTTAGGTTGGCCGATGATGGTCTTGTGTTTTTATCAAAACACCATGATTATTGAAATCATGGGTGGAGATTATCATGCAGCGATAACGATGAAGAGGAGCCAACACCACTACCATCACCATCAGTCGTTCAATAATTTATGTATATACCAATACTCCAATTTAATCAAGAGAACACACAAACTTGGTGCTGTGTATGATTGTAGGTTTGGTGGGGCGGGGAGCACAAAGCGCGGCAAACAGATGAGTATAGAAGTGTATTGATTTTTATTTTTGTTTATTTATAAAAAGCACAATGACACACAGTGAACGCACTAAATGATAACAAGTGGTTTGGGGGGATTGCTTGATTTGATCGATTGCTGCTGCCGCCTGAGTGAGGCTTGTTTATTTTCTTTGTAGACGCACTTAAAGTAATCGATTATTTGATTTGATTCCTTTTTATTTTCTTTTCTTCAATATTTGAAAAAGAAATGAGTGTGAGGTTAAAAGTTATTCTTTTTTTTTCTTTTGATTTCATATAAAATTCACTTTCCTTAATTTAGTTTCAACATTTCCACCAGCACTCTTACCAAATTTTTTATATTGATTTCATGTTGACAAACTTGTTTTATTTTCTAATTGACCATAATATAGTTATAGTTGCGCTTTAAATAAAATTTCTATTGACACTCTTTATTTGGACAATTGACCAAATTAAATGTTAATTCACACCACAGAGACATCACTTTTTTTTTAAAGCATTTGCGCGCCGCTTACTTTATTTGGCCACTATACAAAGAAGGTACTCCAAAAAAGGTTTGCATAAACACTATAACAAAACACAAAGGCAAGGCAACCAAAAAAAGAAGATAACAAAACCAACGCGCACAGGCAGAAATGTAACGTATAGCCTTTTTTTGTAACAAAATTCAATCACGCACTGAGCAATACAACAGGTGTTAATTTTTTTGGGAATTTTGTAAGCTTTAAATTTTCATTATAATAATTTTCACAAGAAGTAAAAATCAACTTACATTTCCAATAAATGTTTAATAATTCTTTTAAAATTTTCAAAATAATATAAACTTAAGTATTTCTTTGCTTTATAAATTTACTTTCTCCAGCTTATTGTATATAAATTCAGATTTCATCGATCATCAACCAACAAGCACATTCACGTTTCGTTATTTCATGATATGTACACAGAACCAACAAATTGTTTTGATCATTCACAATAACGGCGCGACGGACAACGTTCCCGTATCTCAACGTTAAGCGGCAAACAAACTCGAACTAAACTAAAGGCCACAAACTAAAACAAGAAATACCCCAACAGCTGTCTCAAGCGTGTCTACTACAAACACACTTTCGTATAAACATATACTTGCGTTCGAATGCACGCAAGCAGCAAGAGAGTAAAGTGATAACAATTTTCCAAAATTGAACTCTCACTCTCTTGCTACCTGTTGGTAAGGGGGCCAGGCTCTCACGACGTTAATGATCATTATATGCAGAATATCAGTAATGCTATTTTAGTGATTTTATTTGTTAATGTTGGAAATATTAAACGATTAAAATTTTAAAATCAAACTTAATTTTGTGAAAATTTAATTTTAAAATATCTTTTCGTAAAATATTCGGGCAATCAATTGGTTCTTTTAAAATTTGGAGGTATATTTTCATAAAAATTTAGTCAATATTATAAATAGTTCACACATGTTCGCCAACTTTTAATTGTTGTAACAATTAAGCCGATTTATCAAAGGCTAATTAAAATCGGTTTGCAAAGACAATTTAGTAAAAAATTTATTTTATATTTTGTGTTACTTTCGGTTTGAGGTCATATAATTAAAAACTGATGTTGTTGTTTTCTATTTGAATTTATTTTTATTTATGCCAATTTTTCGAGGTATCATCGATCCTGATTATCTGTGCAAGATCGTTACAAAACTAGGAAAAAAACTACTCATAAATTAACACTTTGATGTTAATTTTGCCAACAAGAATTCTTTAAATACGTACTTTTTGAATTGAAAAACATAAATTGACCACTTCACCAAATGGTTATTTATCAACAAGGCTATGGTGGTATTTGTCTGTATGTTCCCAACAAACCAATCGTTACGAAATCGTAACGAAATCTGTACGAATTTCGGATGATTGTTCCGACTTCGGATCCGGAATCGTAACGAAAGCTTGACGAAAGTGGTTGACATGATTTCGGAACGAAACGTCAAAGTTTCGGAGAGAAATCGGAACGAAATCGTTCCGGTTTCGGTTGTCGGAAGAAAAATTAGTAAAAAACATTCGACAAAACTTTCAGACATCGTTCAGAATTCTTTCAGAACTGTCGGAACAAAAATTTCTTAAGATAAACAGTCAAGAAACCTTTCCGAGCTGTCGGAAGAAAAAGTTGGAAAAACCCGGTACGAGAAGATGGTAAAAATCGTTTAAAATTATTTCAGGACTGTCGGAACAAAAATTCCGTCTGACAAACAGTGCAGAAATCGTTCAGAATTACTTCCGAACTGTCGGAAGAAAAATTCAGAAAAAACCCATACGAAAAGACGGTCAGAAATCGTTCAGAATTCTTTCAGAATTGTAGGAACAAAAATTCTGTCAGACAAACAGCGCAGAAATCGCTCAAATTACTTCCGAAAAAAGACGCTGAACGCATCTCGCATAATCTTCTCGGCACGGGATAACTATGAGCATCACACAGGCGGGAACTTAAAGCTCCAATCTGTGTGGTGTAATTCATTATCAAAAGAAGCTTAGCTGAAAGTTACTCCGCGACCACAAGTTGCGGATAGTGTAATGATCCACACGGAATAGCTGCAGTCGCGGCCAATCAGCAGTATCGAGTGGAGAGTTTCAGCGAGAGGTCTTCCGGTACCGGCTCTGGCTTACATACATAGTGCCTACACTCAACCAATTTTTTTATTAAAAACAGCAAAATTGTTTGCTAAAACAGCATTTTTTGTCAGCTAAAAATTGGAAAGCAGACATTACTGCTGTTTCAGCAAACATTTCGGTTAGCTAATTCAGCAAAGAATTATGCTGTTTTAAGCACAAAAATCTGCTGAAGAAACATGTGTATGCTAATTTTATACCCACCACCATGGGAGCAGTGTTTGCTATTTTCAGCTAACTTTGTTCTATAATTGTATGATGCTCAATATGACAAGGCGAGTTATTGGCACCTTTAAATAACCAATGGCTATCACGTTCCCGCGGTGATCGGTCGTATAAACAGGAACGAGTTTGCTCACCTATAAGAGCTTGATGAGGATCGCCACCTCCACATGCAAATGTGGCTACAACAGCAAAGTTTATTGAAATCTCCAAATACCGAGTATGCCCCACGCATGTTAAATCAGTTTATTAAACAAACTCCACCAAACAAATTAAGAATGAGGACCCAACATACAACAACAGCCCCATTCCCAACATGAAACAAGTATCTTCTTTTTATACTTTGTTGCCTTCCCTTGTGTTTGATCGCGTGTGTTGTCAACACTGCTGTTTTCAGAGAGAGGATAAAATTACAACCCGAAAGAAATTTACTCTCCGCATTTGTATCTTGTTTATGTGTGTACCTGTTGACTAGCATAAATTTAGCGCCACATGGATTGTTGTTGCTTTTTTTTACACGGTTTAACGAGAATTGTTTGTGTAACAAATGGTTGTTAGGGCTAAAAGGGGTATTGTTTTGTTTTTTGGGTACGTTCTGTGAGTATTTCGATTCGTTTTGCTCTTTCTGGAAATGGTGTATCACAAAATCTATGGAACAGAATTAAAAAGTACCAAATGAAATTTTGACAAATTTTCCTATAGAAATGAAAGTTTTACAAAATTTCCGAAAGAAATGAAATTTTGACAAAATTTCCTATAGAAAAGAAAATTTTACAAAATTTCCTAAAGAAATGAAATTTTGACAAAATTTTCTAGAGAAATTTCCTATAGAAATGAAATTTTTACAAATTTCCTATAGAAATAAATGAAATTTTGACATTTCCTATAGAAATGAAATTTTGACAAAATTTCCTATGGAAATGAAACTGTGTCAAAATTTCTTACAGAAATGAAATTTTGACAAACCCTCCCCCTTACCCCAAAAGTATTACCCAAAAATAAAAGTGGACCGATCGAGGCAATATGGGACTCAGATGAAAGGTATTCAGGAGTAGAGTCCGAATTTCATATTAAAAATTGGGTCCAAGTAAATGGGGGGCTGACCAACCCCAAACCTCCTGAAGGTTTTTTGGACGAACATGACAATATGTGACTCAAACGAAAGGTATTCGGGTGTAGATTACGAATACCCAAAATCAAAAGTGGGCCGATCGGGACAATATGAGTATCAAATGTAAGGTATTGGAAATAAGAATTCAAATATAGTATTATAATTTGGGTCTAAGATAGGGTCGCCCCACCCAAAATTCCCCCAAACAGACATATTGGACGTTCTAGTCAATATGGGCCTCAAATGAAAGGTATTCGTGAGTAGATTACGAATCTGGCATACAAAATTAGATCGAAGTATAGGGGGTCACCCTACCCCTCAAAAACGCCTTAAATGGGCATCATGACTATATGGCATTCGGTTTTTTTTGATTGTTCCGTAGAATCAAAAACGGCTGAACCGATTTTCATAAAATTTTCACAGATTGTGTAAGTTATTCTGGCAGGAAATATAGTCTATATAATTTTTAAATATCGGATGGGGGCAGTCCCTCCTTCTTACCCCAACAACGCCATCCAAAACCAAAAGTGGACCGATAGGCACAATATGGGTATCAAATGAAAGGCATAGGAGACTGGAAAACGAATATCGTATTAAAATTTGGGTCCAAGTACCCAGCGGGCCTCCCCAGCCCAAAAACTTCTCTAAACAGATATATTCGACGTTCATGTCAATATGGGCCTCAAATGAAAAGTATTCGACAGTATATTACAAATATGGCATAAAAAATTAGGTCCAAGTAATGGGAGGTCGCCCCACCCCCAAGTATCCCCAAATGGGCATATTAGTCGACCAAGTCTATATGGGACTCAAATGAAAGGTATTTGGGTGTATATTACCAATATGACATTAAAATTTGTGTTCAAGTCTAGGTGGGGCTTTTCTTTCCAAAAATAAGTCAAATAGGTTGATTGACCCATTATGACAATATAGGACTCAAATGGAAGGCATTTGAGAGTAGAAAACGAATTTGATATCCAATTTTGGAGCCAAGTGTTTGGGGTACGCCCTAAAGCGCCCCCTAAACTGAACTTCATTTTCGATTATGGCAACATGGAGCTCAAATCAACGGCATTTGGTAGTAACAAACGTATTTGTTATCTATTCCCAGGGCAAAGTGTCTGTGGCCGCTCCAGCCCCAGCCCCACAACACCCTCCAAATATTCCATATTTACTGACCATGGCAATATGGGGCTCACATTAAATGGATTTGGGAGTGCAGCACGAATTTGATATCCGTATTTGAGTCGAAATATCTGAGTGCCATCCCTCCCCTAAAAAGAACTTCTCATTACCTTAATTTTCAAAACCACTAGATCTCGCAGATTGGTAATGCGATTCGTTCGAAATTTCGTTTTCGCTCTCGCAGTCAAATCAAAACATGGTTTCTATTGTTGGGAACGTGTGCGTATATTTACATTAAGGACCCAGTGCCTTTCTAAACGGGACTTATTTACCAATACGATAATATAGGACTCAAAAGAAAGTTATTTGGGAGTGGAGTAAAAAATTTAACCAGGAACCGGGAAGGGGCACACTTCTTACACATCAATGAAAGCTTTGCGATTCAAATTAAAACTCAATGATGAGGTATTTTTTGTTATAGCCGAGTCCGAATGGCGTGCCGCAGTGCGACATCTCTTTGGGGAAAATTTTTACATGACCATGCATGGCAAATGCCTCCAGCATTAGGAGGGTATCACCACCGCTTTAAATTTGTCCGATTTGAACGCAGGCGTTCAACGTTATAGGCGGACATAGGCTACAGTGCCACGAATTCGATATACACATTCAGGGCGAAGTGTCCCAACCCTAAAAAGATATTGGGGAGTTAAAGTAGACGCAGCGGAGCGCGCCCGATTCGGCTAGTTTCCTATAAAAATGAAATTTTGACAAAATTTCCTAAAGAAATGAAATTTTGACAAGATTTTTTAATGAAATGAAGATTTGTGGAAATTTTTTTGAAAATTTTTTAAAAAAAAAGGTGGACAAAATATTTGATAGCAACAAAAGTAAAACAATTTCGAAAAATAAAATTAAAATTTTACGGAAACAAAAAAAAAGATAAAACTTTTTTCAAAACTAGTCAATACAAATAAAATTTCTTTTATAAAATATTAGAATGTCCAATTACCTCGATTAGTATTTGATTGTTAAAATGTCAACTAAATGAGCACATCTTTAGTTAAAAATGTTTGTTCGATATTGGTATTCATTTGATTATCTTGCTTTTTCTGAGCTTTCATTTTTGATAGACTTCTAAGTTGGATTCTTGAATTTTGAGATAAAATGTTTGCCACTGAAAATATGAGTTAAATGTTATTTTTGAAAAAACTACAACTGCACTAAAACATAGCTTACAAATAATGTCTTCATGCTTGAGCTATTCAAAATTATTACCTTTCATCAAAGATATGTCTTGAGTATACCAAAATATTGCAAACATCAGAGTGGTTCTCCTAAACGTTCTAAGATGTTCTATAGCTTGCTTATATCCATTCTTTATTTCTTGCGTTGTTATAATTTGTGGGTGATGTATTACTGTGTTTATTAGACAATAGATGACACCAATTTTATTGGTGTCTCTGTAGGTATGCTACAATGTTACAAATTCATCTAAGGCAAAAGTAAATTAAAAATATCCTTGGTTTATTGCTCCTGGGCATCCATTTCCTTTTGGAAGGGATCTTTTCCAATGTATTTGTCCAAATTCTGGTCAGCATTATTTTCCATGGCCGACAATTTGGTGAAACCCTCATCATCGACAAAACAAATTTCATGACCATCTGGATCAGCCAAAATGATAACACGCACAGTTTCCTTGCCGGGTGTATCCAATTCAATGAGAGGTGTTAATATTTTACCATTATTCTCTTGGATAACCTCATTTATATAGGGTTGTTGGTCTTTTGGCACCGAAAAGGCAATGCGGCCATATGCCTTGGCTCTATCCAGAGGTTCGGAGATTTGTTTAAGATTCAATGCCGCTTGCATATCACTATAGTTCAGTAGTAAAGAAGTATCGTCCTCCGATACTATCTTCATAAGTAAAATATTATGCCAATATTTTTTAGATTCTGCCAAATTGGTAACATGAAGGCCTACATTGACCACAGGATCGCGACATTCTGGTTGTGGTTCTGGTATAATGTAGAATTTATAGCCATCTGGAGAGATGAGCAGCTTTTTGCCATCAACATCGCTCATTGGGTAATTGTTGGCCAAGGCACGTTCAATGGACTCTTGGGATTTTAATACAACGCCAGCGAAGTCATTACCTAAAATTGAAACAAAAAGTTTAGAATGTGTTAAAATGAAAGAAGTTACACATTAAGAGAATTTGGTGATTTTGAATTGAGGGGTGGGAAATGTCAAGTGGGGGTTGTTGTTGTAGCCTCAATTTCATTTGGAGGTGGCGATCCTCACCAAGCTCCTGTAGGTGAGCAAGATCGCCGAGGGAACAGGTTGGCCATTGGTTATTTAAATGCGATAATAACTTGCCTTGTCATACCGAACACCATAGGCACTCAGTATTTGTGCAGGAGCCGGTGCCACCCGGCTTTTCAATGAGACTCTCCGCTCGATACCGCTAATTTTCCACGACTGCCGTCGTAGCTACTCCGTATAGAGCATTCCACTATCCGCAACTTGTGGACGCGAAGCTTAGCTCACAGCTAAGCAATGACAGCAATGAACACCACACAAATCGGAGCTAAATGTTCCAGCCTACGTGGTGCTCACAGCTATTTCGTGCCGCGATTTACCCCCATTCAAGTGAATGGGGAAATGGGGGGGTGAATGTATTAAGTCATTAGACACAATTCCCTAAGGTTTTAGGTTTTTTGAAGATTTTAGACACATATCCCAAATAATTTGTTCAAGATTTCCAGTTGTGGGTTCGAAGGGATTAGTTGGGCAGATCAATCAGGTGAGGTGTATCTTTTGGTTCCTGTTAAAAAGAGACTAACATCTATCCCGTTGGCATCAATTTGGCTAACATAAGAACTAAGGCAGCTATTTTTCCAAACTAGAACCAATGTGGTTTGCTGAAGGAGATTAGCTTCAATAGGTACTGTGGCCAGTGGGGGTTCTCTATAACGGCAATTGCTTGATATACGTTTACTGTTTCCCCCAGCGTCCCCAGTAAACGCTATTTAGAACCACCAGATACACTACTTGGTATGGAACCAAGTAGTGTATCTGAACCTTTCGCTCTAGATAACAAGTGTCCAAGCTGACGTTCCTGAGAAGTGGCGGCCTATCCACAGCAAGGTGATTTGAATGGCTATTGCGAAAACAGCCAGCCTTTGCAGCTTAGTCAACGTAAACTCTATCTTTGCCCCGAAAGATACCGTGTCTAATGCACCTGGTACGTATGAGAACATAGGAGACAGCTCGTCGCAATTCGAAAGCAGATCTGGATCGTATTCAACTACCTATTTCTAAACTGGAGAGTCCAGCAGCAACGTGGTAGTTCAATCGTCCCTAAATCATACAATATCGATACCCCTGTAGGGCAAGATTGACTAGGTAGCCGTTAAAACTTTCATAAACGCCAGCAACGTGGGAACCATGGCATCGGATCGTACAATTTCCATGCCTCCTGGAGTCTGTGGAATATAGCGTATACACGGTTTGACCTAGTTTTGACCTCGACCAAAGGCTCAAGAAGAGTAGTGCGGCAAACATCTAAGCTACTGGTGAGAAAATCCCATCAATAGCATTGGGCATTCATGTTCTTTAGCATCAGTGTAGAGATTCGATCGGGAGCCAGCGTGTTCGACGACTTGGAGTTGCTGATGACGTTTGTAACTTCGTTCACGGTAAACTGTGCTGGTTGTTTATTATCTTGGCAATAACAAAAGCGATTCAGTTTTCTGGGGGTAGTTGTTGTTGTTGTTGATCTTGCAGCCACAAACTTGCATGTGAGGGTAGCGGTCCTTGGCAAGCCTCCTTTAGGGGACAAGGTTATAAACCCATCGATGGGAAACGTAAACGTGGACGGCTGATTCCTATCATCCATTATGGAGCGTAAAGGAGGCTGTCTGGCATCGGGCTGTGGTGTTTTCTCCAAATAATGATCGAATGATGCAGGGTACCGAGGCGGTGCTGATCTCTGAAGCAATCAAAAGTGCCTCGAAAGGTTCTATGATTGGCATGCTCAATCATAAGCCTGTCCACTTATATGTTGGCCTTTAGACTAAAGGCGTAAGGAACCAGATGTGTTCTTTCTTATCGCTGTGTTGGATGTCGTTTTCCCGAAAAGTGATCACTTTGTAACGGGCACCCCACCTTTTTTGGGACCTTCTTAATTGCATAAGGATTTTTTGTAGCAGTTTGTTGTGTTCTATATTTCTTCTGCTTGGTTCGGTTTAATAACCAGATCCAGAAACTCTGCGATTAAGGTGGGGTGCTTCCAGAGGGATTTGGGTCTGAGCCGAGTGGGGCAGGTGAGTTAAACAGGAGGCATGTGGTCTCAAGTCACACATCCTGCAAGTTGGCATCAATCCTAGCTTGGTATTTGTTGTTGTTGTAGCCACATTTTCATGTAGAGGTGGCGATCCTTATCAAGCTTCTATAGGTGAGCAAGCTCGTTCGGCTCCAAAGGACCGATCGCCGCGGAAACAGGGAGGAAATTGATTATTTAAAGGCGTCAATACATCGCCTTGTCATATCAAGCATCATAGGCACTCAGTATTTGTGCAAGAGCCAGTGCTGCTCGACCTCTCACTAATACTCTCCATTCGATACCGCTGATTGTCCGCGACTGCCGTTGCAGCTACTCCGTATGGAGCATTCCACTATCCGCAACCGGGTAGCTCGCAGCTACGCTTCTCGTGGCAGCAATGAACACCACACAGATCGGACCTCAATGTTCCACCCTGTGTGATGCTTACAGCTATCACGTGCCGGACAGCCGAAGCCGTCAGCATGGTAGGTGGTTGATTCCTATCTTCCATTATGGAGCGTAAAGGAGGCTCCTAAGGAGCGGGCTGTGGACAATAGTGTTCTCCGGGTACCGGGGCGGGGCTGATCTATGAAACAATCAGAAGTGCCACGAAAGATGCTCGGATTGTCATGCTCGATCATAAGCCCTTCCAGTTATATGTTGGGGTTGTGATTACAAAGATCGTCTATAGACTAAAGACGTTGTTGCTGTAGTTGTTGTAGCAGTGTGTAGTACACTGAGGCGGCAGCCCTTGCCGATAAAGATCTCCATCGAGTCAATCCGGCATGTACAAACGGCTGCCATAGGACTGACTAAAGATGTAAGGAACTAAAGGAGTCCTTTCTTATCTGTGTTGAATGTCGTTTTCCCGAAAAATGATTACTGGGTAACGGGTACCCCACCTTTTTTGAGACCTTCTTAATTTTCTGTTATTGTCGAAGTTTTTTGTGTTCTATATTTCGTCTGCCTGGTTCTGTAGAATAACCAGATCCAGAAACTCTGCGACTAAGGTAGGGTGCGTCCAGAGGGATTTGGGTCTGAGCCGAGTGGGTCTGGTCAATTAAACACACGACGTGTGTCTTGTGGGATTTGGGGGATTTGGGTCTGAGCCGAGTGGGTCTGGTCAATTAAACACACGACGTGTGTCTTGTGGTCTCAAGTCACAATTGGACCATACAACCTGCACGTTGTCATCAATGCTAGCTTGGTAGCAGTTGAGGCGGTTGCATATGCCGTATCGTAAATGAGCCAAAACCACTCTCGTTTACCGGAAGAGTTCAAAGGGAGGCGGTCGTCTTCAAGGACCACATTCACCCGGTTCTACGGTGTATGCATGAATGTTGTCTAGACCTACATGATATGCTGGTAGACGGCCGACAAGCAGGCTACGAATTGCTCGCTGTCAAGCTCAATTCGAACTTTCTGATAGGGTGAACCCCTTCTACGATGTCCCCCTTTAACTCTCGGTATGCTCAATTAATTGACAGTGTTAATGAACCTAGCCCATTTCATTGGAACAGTCATGGGTGTGTCGCCAAAAGTGACGGAAGTTCAATCGTCTCTTCTGGCATGGTTCGACCACAGTTGACCAAAGTTTACCAATGTTGCCACTTAAGTTAATGTGCTTAAGAGTCCACCCTAATGTTTTCTTCATGCAGTTCCTTGCTTCTAGCTTCATTAGGGTTAAGGGACGAATCCTATTACCCTCGTCTGCGAGTTTCACAGCCTGCAGCAAAAGATTGGCCTTACCAAGACTATTTGGCAGGCTATTATAAAGAGGAGGCCAACGTAGCGAATCCTAGTGAGAACATCAAAAAAAAATTTTCAGCGGTGATTATTTCCTCCTAATGCTGGCGACATTTGAGAGGTACTATGCCAGGGTAAAACTTCTCCCCAAAGAGGTGTCGCTCTGTGGCACGCCGTTTGGACTCGGCTATAACTCATTGAGCTTAAACTTGAAGCACTCAGTGATATGTGAGAATTTTCCCCTGTTCCTTAATGGAATGTTCTTGGGCAAATTTGTATTTGCATGTTAATATAAAGCAAGTGGGTCTGCGTAAATGTTGTTCAAAGTTTCTGCTTTGCAACTTTCACACCTTAGGAAGGTGGTAAGTATATTGGAGCAGCAAATGGTGTCCACTCTAAGGCCATTCCAATCAGCTCCCACCTGACTTTCGCATCCGGCGTTCAGAATGTATGAAGTCGAAGGTTCTAATATCAATGAAATGAGGAGTTGCCATGGGAACGTCCGACGAATTGCCGCACAATCACCCATAATTCTGGTGGAGCATCCCCAATAAGCATGCAAAACATGGAGCCTTCTATCTATCACGAAACCTAGTCACCCATCTTCAACTCCAGCAATTCTTTAGCAGTAAATTTTAGCCGTGACAACTGTGCAAGCTGCAGCAAACTACATAGAACCTTCAGTTCTAAGAAAGGCACACTCAATCTCTCCCGAAAGAACGTAACAATTGCAAGAACATTGCCACTGCTGGCATTTGTAAGTCAATGTTGTTGTTGTTGTAGTAGCAGTGTGTGGTACACTGAGGCGGCAGCCCTTGCCGATGAAGGAATTCATCGGGTCAATCCGGTACATACAACCGGCTGCCATGGGATTGGGTAAGTCAATATTCGGGACAAGAAGCCTCTGCGTCACATATTGCCGCATGGGAGAAATCGAAAATGTCACATAGTCGGAGGACTGCGCAGGTGATTTTTTCTAGCATAGCACGAAGTCAGAATGGCAATACACTGCACTTTCCAAGGCTTGCTTCTTTCCTTACACGACCGGTAAGAATGCGGAACAGGCTCTCCGACTCTTATATCAAAAATGAACAAAACACGTTGAGGCGGCAGCCTCTGGCCGACGAAAATATCTTTGGATCAATCCTGCGCATAAAAACCGGGGTAATTTGATTTAGCTAATCAGTAGAAACATTTCACTTAAATCTTTTAAAATTCTCATATATCGCGCGATATGTAAGTAGGCTAAAACCGAAACTTTTATCCATTCAATATCAAGGAACCTAAAAATATTCTGAATTTATATAAGCGAAATAGATGCTTGCACATTTACTTATTTCATTGCGCTAAGTTTTCCCTTTCACAGCTTCCAACCTTACCCATTTCATAACTGGAAACACCATAATTATAGGTCAGCTCAAAAACAAAATGTGTAGATTCGGGGCCATAGCCAACCATTGTTTTACTCCAGCGATTATCATAAGGCCTGTAAAACATGGGCATTTTGTTTAAATTTCAAAAGTTTACATACATACAAACTATACGACGTAGCAATAAATCTCACTCACCCATTGCACTGAGCTTCGCAACCCTCCTTAAACTCCTCATGTCTCAATACCTGATAAAAAAATATAAAAATAGTATGACTACCATTTCATCAATGTTCAAGTGGCAAAGCACTGTACGTGCATAAATTGTCGATCAAAAAACTAAAATTAAAAAAGATATCTTATAACACAATCATCCATCCATAGGCACCTGTTGATGTGGCCAAGACTTCAATTATCAGTCGCTCAGATTGTGTTGCTACAGATTAGACTATACGAAAAAGTGGGTGGTTTTTCCAACTTACCTTCATGCCAAGTATATTCCTAAAGAAATGGGAATTCTTTGCCCGATTGCCAATTTTGAATACATAATGTAGAGCTCGTCCTGTAATTTGCGACATCTTTCCAGATGTGGTATATGCAGATATATCTCAATGGGATTTTCCAAGAATTCAATCAATATTCAATTATTGCACAATTAGTCACTGTCGCTGTATTCGTTGGTTGTTCTCTGCCGGCACTGAAGTGAATGAAGGGTTCTCTGCGCTGTGATATGCTTTTTAAAAACTATTAGTTCGTGTATTTGTGAACAATTAACAAAAATTCTTTAAACCGGTTGCTGCGTTTTTCTCACCGCAAATGAAAAAAACAAACAAACTACGAAGAACAGTATGAAGGAGGGCGGTAAGAAATTGAATATGGTGGAAAACGAAATCGAGGAAAAACAAATAGTTTGGTACTGATTTACATGGAGCTACATGCGTTAGCTGCTTTCTCAAGTTTGAAATGTCGCTTCGTACAAAGTTGTGCTAATTTAACTTATACCAATTAAAATACAACAAAATCTAAGTATATTTACAAATAAAAATTATTTATTTATTTCAAAGGGGTGGGTTTTGGTTTATATTACTACAACATCGAAAATTTCGCTTACAGTTAGGCAAGTCAAATGAAATTTTCTTTGCGTAACAGGGCGACATAATAGGCATTTATTAATTTTTTGCATCTATGAATAAAAATGTATGTTTTATAGCTCCAAGTAACGTGAAATGAAGTAATTATAACCTCCACCAAAGGATTGGGGTATAAAAATTTCGTCATTCCGTTTATAACACCAAGAAATAGTGGTCTAATAGTATATATATTCTTGATCGTTATGGCATTTTAAGTTGATTTAGCCATATTCATCCGTACGTTCGTCTGTGGAAAGCACTTACGAAGAAATAAAGCTAGGCGCTTGAAATCTTGCACAAATACTTCTTATTGGTGTAGACCGAATGGGCCAAATCGGTCAATGTTTTGATATAGCTGCTTGGGTCTTGACTTCTTGAGCTTTTGGAGTGCGCAGCTCATATTCGATTTGGCTGAAAATTTGCACATATCGTTTTGGAATGCCTTTCAAGAACTGTGCCAAGTAAGGTTTACATTTGTATATAACCTGGTACCGCTGTCATATGAACCAATATGGGTCGTAACTTCTTAAGCTCCTAGAATACGCAATCAGTTTTGGCTGAAATTTTGCATGAAGTGTTTCGTTATAACTTCAAACAAATGTGGTGAGTATGGTTTAAATCAGTCCATAACCTGATATAGCTGCCATAAAAACCGATCTCCTGATTTGTCTTCTTGAGTCGTATATGCCGTAATTCTTATTCAATTTTGCATATGTCGTTTTGGTATGATTTCCAACAACTGTGACATGTATGGTCTAAATCGGTTCGTAACCTGATATATAGCTGCATAAAAACAGATTTCCCAATTTGACTTTCTGAGCCTTTTGAGGGCGCAACCATTACTCAACTTACCTGACATTTTGGAGGTGATATTTTTTACTTGGTAATCATGTCATGCCTAGAACTGACTTCATTGGCAACCATGGCGAAACAATTAAAGGTGGTCTCATTTTTACAACAACCACAAATCATATGGTGCAATCAGCCATCTTGCCATCAAGCTGATAGAGGTTTTGCCAACACACCAAAAGAAATTTGTGTGCATGTGCATATGTGAGCAGAGAATATGTGAGAAAGAAGAAAACAAACAAAGAAAGAGAATGCAAACAAAAATCTGTCATCCAGGATTCACTGAATAAGGTTAAGCCAAGCGATCAGCCGATATACTTTTTTTTTAACATTTGGCAGTACTTGGCATTGAGGATGTCAACTTGTTCTCTTTTTACATTCATTCTTTGTTTACGTTTTCTCCCAGGATTCACTAATAGAAGGTTAGGTCACATGTAAAAACATAAAGTGGATAGGCCCCATAAACATCATTAAGGATGTCAAATCTGACGATTGAAAATGTCATCATATAGGAGAAAACGTAAACAAAGAATGAATGTAAAAAGAGAACAAGTTGACATCCTCAATGCCAAGTACTGTCAAATATTAAAAAAAAAGTATATCGGCTGATCGCTTGGCTTAACCTTATTCAGTGAATCCTGGTTTTCTCCTATATGATGACATTTTCAATCGTCAGATTTGACATCCTTAATGATGTTTATGGGGCCTATCCACTTTGTGTTTTGCATGTGACCTAACCTTCTATTAGTGAATCCTGTCTGTCATCTTACTATCGTCAAACCTGGCCGGCTGTTAACAGCTCTTTGTGTGAGACCACCTTTATAAATCCGCCTTGATTGGCAACGAAAATGCCTGAATGAAGTGGCGCAGCGACATGTCGCAACTATTTTGCTTATAGCCTAGTACTTCCCAGGAATGATAATTTTGATTTTTGGCACTTTTTGAACATCGAAAATACCAAGGTACCACCGCGAGACATTTCATACTTTTTCGAGAATAGTCATTTTTTCATTATATATATTTGAAGACTCAAGAAAGGAAAGAGTTCTAATTCTATAATTGGCATTAGCATTACCTATCGGTATAAGCAAAAATGTATTTCTTAGTCCTAAAGTATTTCCCAAATATTATTAATCTATAAAGAAAATAGTAGAATCAGCTCCAGTGATGAAAATGAAACTTCAAGAAACGGCGTTTGCCAATCCTAAGAATATGTAAAATGGCATTAACTTTAGCCGTATCAACCTTTTGTATAGAAACCTTATGCCTCGACCAGGATGTACTTATAATGTAAGGTCATGTGAACAGCTGTTTTTTTTTTTGTTTTGATTTTGTAGTAAATCTAAATGTCAAAGGCTTTGTAACACAGCTGTGATTTTTTTTCTAAAATCTCAAGGGGATGTTCTATTTGATATCCGATATTTCACACATAAGCAACAGAACAGTGTTAAAATGATTAAAAAATAAAACTTTTAACATGTGTTACTGAATGAAATCAGCAAGTTTTTCTGCTTTTACATCTATTATCTAAAAAATTTAATCGGCGAAAAATATCGCGAAAAGCGAATAAAGTATCATTCTTTAGACATTTGCATTTACGGAATTTGCCAATCAAGGTAGTTTCGTTGGGGGTAGATTTTTGTTTTTGTGCTAATGACTCTACCTCTCATTTGTACCATGGGAACAATGGCAATTTTGAATTGACATCTTGATGACGAGATGGCGGATTGCACCATATGGTTTGTGGTTGTTGTACTAATGGGACCATCTTTAATTGTTTCACCATGCCCATTACTATTATTGTATTATCATTGAGATTTTTTTAACCATTGAATGAATATGTTGCGTTCTTATCCTTTTAGTTTTGTCATTCATACTGAGTGATGACACAACACACACTAAGTTTTATGAATACGGCCTTTTTTGTTTTGTTGATTAATGTTTGTTTGTACTATATTAGGATTAAGTCTGTCCGATTTTGCATTTTGATTAAAAGATAATCCTTCTTCTCTTTGTTCACGTGTTGTTTGAGACTGTCATGTTGTTTACTTGGCCGTTTTTTATTGCCAAAGACACGCCGAATATTTTGTTGTCCTGCTTTTGCGGTGGTATGAACTATAAAATCATAGCACGCCACATTTGGTTTGAAAATAGGCTAAATGTTTTTTTACTATCAAAAAATTGTGTCACCCGTTCTTTTGATGGGTGCCGAATATGGTTACGGGTTTGGACCATGCATTTTTCTGGATTTTTCGTTCAATTGTTTTATGTTACACTTTATTTACTTGCATTGAGAATGAAAAAGAGATATATGAAGTGTTTTATTTTAGTACTTTAGAGTGCCAATCCTGATTAATCGTTTCTTATTATCAGTTCATATTATCGATAACTTGCCAGTACAACTTTGAACTGATATTTTATCCAGAACTTCTCACTTGCAATGGATCAGACTTAAATAAAACACAGCAATAACCACATGAACATATGGAATGGACATAAGAGGTCTGTTGCCTTTGATATTTAGATTGTTTTGTTGCCTTTGATATTTAGATTTACTACAAAATCAAAACAAATAAAAAAAAATTGTTCTCAGCTGTTCGCATGACCTCACCTTATAAGGGTATCCTGCTGGCGATATATGTGTGGCCTTCAGCCATGCGAAAGTTCCATGGCTCAGTAATTAATGGTTGTCTGATGCGAAAAGCTGGTATCAGTCAGTATTAAGATGCCAGTTGTTTTCTGCCTTTGCACATACAGTTTATGCGTTCATTCTGTTCGACCTTTATGCACCTCTGGCGAAATTTTCGTTACCATAAGAAATGCACTGACATATCCTAAGCGAAATTGTTTTTACCGAAAATTTCGCTTGAAGATACGCAGCTCAAACGAAATAACAGGGTAACATAATAGGCATTGGAAAATTTTTGGTGCAATTACGAATCAAAATGTGTGTTTTTGGAGGCCCATGCAAGCAACATGAAATTAAGTTATTTGCAAATAAAAATGATTAATTTTGTATGTATGTACTTTGTTATTCAAAAATCAGTAAAGTTCGACCAAAATTAAAATTCGAATTTTGTGGCCATCTTTTTTGTCATTTTCTTTCTCGCACATGCTCATGTACTCACACGGATGCAAACACGCACACAAATTTCTTTGTAGACAAACCGTCGATCAGCTTGATGGCACATTTGCGGGTTGCACCATATGATCTGTGGCCATTGTACAAATGAGACCACCCTTAAATGTTTCGCCATAGTTGAATCCATGACATAATTACCAGGTAGAGTACCGAAAACAGCTGAATAAAATTTTTGCTCGCGAAATGCACTATCTGTCAACGAGTTTTGGTTAAGATCCATGACACTTACAATCAACGAAAATTGAGGCGAACTAGTAACATACAGGGTGGCTGATGAAAGCCGCTACCAAAAAAAAATGTAATAACTTTTTTTCTATTTAATAATAATAATTTAATAATTAATTTAATTAATTAATTAATTAATTTAATTAATAATAATTTAATAATTAATTTAATAATTTAATTTAACATGAATAAAAGAAAAATGTATTCCATACACCGAAAAAAAAATGTAGCAATATTCATCATTGTAGCAATATTCATCAGCCACCCTGTACACAAAATCAGAGTTGCACTAATTACTGATTTTGACAGATAGTGCATATTTACAGGTAGTGGCAGTTGCCCAACATCAAAATATTGAGTGCACTATCAAAATCAGTGATTAGTGCAACTCTGGTTTTGTGTATGTTAAGTTCACCCCAATTTGCGTTGTTTGAGTGTGTTAAGTTCTTAACTATAATACACACACACACACCCAAAACTCGATGACAGATAGTGCAAAATTGTACTCAGCTGTTTACGGTATACTACCTGGTAGTTATGTCATGGTTGGAACCGAACATTTCGCTTAAGGTGCGTACCAAGCTTTGGGTGTTTTTGCAGTTTTTTTTTTTGAACTATCACCATGGCTTTTGGCAACGCTTCTCATAGCAATGTATGTTGCACAAACATTTTGTTCACTTTGAGGGGTTTGCGTTCACCACATATAAACAAACGGCCGTGATTTTCCAGCAAAATATAACGCAATCACACTATTACTCGAGAACTCCATATTATGACCTGTCAATAACACAAATACCATGTACTTTAAATATCTAATTAGACAGATACACCAGTGGTAAAATTTCGAGTAAGCTTTCGAGTAAGCTACGCTGTATTTTCTGCACACATACAAAATTTTGTTGTGTGTGTTGGCAACAACGTCTATTGATGTGTTTTATTTACCCGTCCAGCGGATCGGAAAATGCCAATTAAATTATTGCGAAATCCTATGGACTCTATCCTTCGTCATAACACAAACAAACGTCAAACAACAATACACAACAAAGACAACATCATTGAAACAGCGTTGATTGGTGCCCATTTAGGAGGCATTTAATGTAATTGAAGCGAAATTTGTATCATATCGCTACTATTTTTCTTATAGAACTCAGTACCACTTTTACGGAATGTGTTCGCATTTTCTTCGTCACCATTTTTTTAAAATGCGTTTTAATATGTTGTTCGGGAGAAAAGTCGAAATCAGTACTAGGCTTTATGGGGAAATAAAACACTCTTCCCACTAAGTGTTTTGTACTTAAATGTTGCACGGTGTTGCCAAATCGAAAAATCTAGAAATAATTCTGTAACTTTTGTACACGAAACTTTACACCGTCAATGTTGAGGTATTTTCCAATAAGCACACAATTTGGGGACCCTAGTGGGTCCAGAGGCCATGGAGCTTGAAATTTGGTCACCTCGAGTATTTCGAATTTCGTTCTGCTTGCCAAATAGTCATTTATGGATCGATCGACTTGACTTTTTTTTATCTTAATAGATAAAAGCTTTTTATTTTAAGGTAGAGCTCGTAAAACCCTACAAAAAGCATGCGGAAATGTCCAGTATATCTCTAACGGTTAATGAGTTAAAACGTTTTTTTTAACATTTTTGTCAAGGTTACAAAATTCTATGAGTATTGAAAAAAAAATTATCCCTTCCTATCAAAAGTTATTCGCATCAAAATCTTAAGTTTCGAAAAAAATTAATTTTTGTTTGCAAGCAAAAGTAACATTATAATTTCCTTTAAAACTTTTTGCTTTTCTTACTAAATTTAAATGCGATTAATGCTGCGTCCCGATCAACTAATACCAATGTTAAAGCCGTTCCAAAATTGAATATTTTTAGATAAAAGTTTTCCCCCAAATTTCTCAAATCGCACTGCTACGATTTCAAAGTTCTTAACACTTTCAAGTAGGCCCATTTTCATTCAAATTGAATGATGACACCATATCTTTTAATAAACGGTGATAAGATTAGCCGCTCAGCTAATCGGGGTTGCATTTTTCTCCATACAAACTGAGCGAGAAAATCCGTTTAATAGGTAAATAAACACTCCTTATGTTGCAATTCAACTTTATGCCAGAGTCAGGATTCACTAATAGAAGGTTAGGTCACATGTAAAAACATAAAGTGTTTATGGGGCCTAAACATCATTAAGGATGTCAAATCTGACGATTGAAAATGTCATCATATAGGAGAAAACGTAAACAAAGAATGAATGTAAAAAGAGAACAAGTTGACATCCTCAATGCCAAGTACTGTCAAATATTAAAAAAAAAAGTATATCGGCTGATCGCTTGGCTTAACCTTATTCAGTGAATCCTGTGCCAGAGTGATGAATTCTATTAATTTTTGCCACATGTTTATGTTTTTGTAGAAATGAGACCAACCTTTAATTATTTAGCCATGTAAAACTTCTTAACAAAAGGTGTCGTCGAGCTGCACTCCATTTGGAATCGGCTATAATCAAATAGGCGTCCTAACATTAAACTAAATAAACAGTCACCCCGCAGTTTCTTAAACCACTAACGCCAGACTCCTGATTCCCTTTGTTTGGTATTAAAAAATTATATACATAGATATAATCGGTGGAAACATTTTTCTCCATACAATTTAGCATGCAATTCTAGTAGTCTAGAAGTTAACTTTTATTCTCGTTGGTGTTTTCTTAACTGTTTCACGATCACTACTGAACTCGTATCAAAATATAATAATAAAATGAATAATGAGTGATAGGTAACCCTGACATTTGTTTGTTCAAGTTTGGTTAGTTCGTGTTAAACTTTGGTCGGTGGCGGTCGTGTAATTTGGTGCTGCTCTAAAACGTAGTGTATTAAAAGGCAATGAAATGAAACTAAGTTATATTTGTGCAAATATTGTTTAAAATGTTGTGAACCAATTTGTTAAACTATTAGTTGTGAGTGCTTTCGTGGTTTCCAATAAAACAACAGCGGAGAACTTGTGGAAAAATTATATGAAGTTGTTGCTATTGAATACAAGAACAACAAAAAATATGCAACAGAGTATACCGGGTGATATTAATAACCTTAACTCACCACTAGCAATTGTCTTTCTTGTCATATCGTTTGTGCGTGCATCTATCGTTGACAACAACCGAAAAGTGAATATTTGTAGTGTAGGAGTATGCCGCAAAATAACTCAACAATTTCTATGGTTGGAGTACTGTATGCGGAGTGCTGAAGTAAGTATTTAATATATATTTAAATGTACTATAAGTAATTAAGTGTAAAATCAACATAATTTTCGTCTATTCCATCATATTTGTTATTGACTTATCCAACGGTTTTATTACTTATTCGAACAGAGTTTTTGGTGGGGTTTTTCAAAGTTTGATTATTGCATACAATTTCATTGCAATTTGGTCATGGAAATTTTGTCTTTAAGGGCAGTATACATCTTGTGCGAAATTGTTGTTACCATAAGAAATGGATTGACATACCCTAAGCGACATTTTCGTTACCGATACCCTTACCGAAAATTTCGCTGCAGGTACGAAGCTTGAACGAGATTCTCTTTGCGTAACAGGGTGACATAACATGCACTGCGGTATTTTTAATTGCAATTGCGGATTAAAATGTATTTGTAAGGTCCATGTAACATAAAATAAAGTTATTTGCAAATAAAACGGTTATTTTCAGTACATATATACTTTATTTGCCAAAAATTATCAAAAATCGGGCAAAATTATAAATCAATGTTTGTCGGCATATTGTAACCAACACAGCCATTTTCCAGTGGAGACATAAATGTCTTGGCTGCAACCGTAAATTTCATTTGAGGTAATTGCAAGAAGAAATTCTGCAATGCCAATTATGTTACCCTGTAACGCAAAGCAAATTTTCATTTGAGCTGCGTACCTGTAACCGAAATTCGCGGTAACGGAATCGGTAAAATTTGGCTTAGGATATGTCAATCCATTTCTTATGGTGACGAAAATTTTGCCAGAGGTGCATATTTCCCTTTAGAGAAATTTCCGTACAAAATTTGGTCTTTCGAGACAATTTCCTAAAAATTTGGCCTTTATAGAAAATGGCGTGGAATGTCTTTTAAGGAAATTTTGTCTTTTAGGAAAATTTTGTTTTAAAGCTTCCAAGATATTTATGTCGCCACTGAAAAAAAAAATTGTAGAATGCAAGATGGCGACAAACATCGATTTATAATTTTGCCTTATTTTATTTTTATTTTCCCATTTTTGGCTAATAAGGTACATATGTGATGTAATCAATCGTTTATACTTGCAATTAACTTCATTTAATGTAGCATGGAAAACATATATTTCCATTCGTAAATGCAAATTGCAAATTTTGCTCGTGAACATTCCACTAAGTAACAGGGGCAAACTTCTCACATATCAATGAGTGCAGTCCGATTCAAGTTTAAGCTCAATGATAAGAGCCCTCTTTGGAGAGAAGTTTTACATGACATAGTACCTCACAAATGATGCCAGCATTGGAAGGGGAAAACCACCGCTGAGGATTCGAACTCAGGCTTTCGGCGTCATAGGCGGACATGCTAACCTCTGCGCTACGGTGGCGTCCATTTCCATTCGTAGTTGCAAGAAAAAAATAAGGTGTGGCCACCCCCAAACACCAATCCCAAATTTAAAAAATTCTAATAATTTATTGAATATGCAATTTTATTGAATATGCAATTTTTTAATTGAAACATTTTTCAATAACTTTCGTAAAATCTGTGATTGATATTATCATTTGCGATAAAACTTGGGAAAAGTTCCTCCAAACAAATGAAAAGGAGTTAGGGTAAAAAATTGTGAATTTTATGTTTTTATTAAAAAAGAAACCACTTCTTTTTACTTACGAACAATTTAAAATATTGTATATGGAAATTATTTTTAACTTTTTCATCAAAAACAAGTAAAAATTTTGTTAGGTTCTCCCGGTTTTTCATTTTCATTGGCACTCCGTTCCGAGTCGGATACTTAAAGGAGGTCCCTTATCATTGAGCTTAAAGTAGAATCGGGCGGCACTCAATGATGTGCAAGAAGTCTTCTGCCTGTTCCTTAATGGAATGCTAGTGGGCAATAATTCAAAGGTACTTGGCGCCACATTTGGCAGCATTTACTCCACGGGAGTAAGAATAAATCCATAAGATGCTTTCCGGCAGCACTATTTCCAGCAGCCGTCCCAACCACCAAGATAAGCGGCCGGCGCCCGGAAATACCGAATAGATCTTCAAGTTCTAGCTCCATAAAAGTAGGCCTTTAGATAATACGGCGTATCAGGCACACACAGCATTCATACGATTCAGCCACCTGAACTCCATTTGGCAAGGGAAAACGCCAACATGCAGGATGTGTGCCCCGCATGCAACCAGGCACAACACGCCACAATTAATCTGTCTACCAGACCACTCTGGAAGCATCTAATTTAGCCAACGATTGTTGAATGAAGACGGAAAGTTGTTATCACAACACATAAATATGGTGAAAAGCGCTGTAGGCCATAATTGTGCACTATTAAAATACAAAAATTAAAACAAACATTACAAAAGCAACAGTAAACATATTTGTAAACTTTTTTATTAATCTTTAAAACTTATTTTTGCTTATTTTTCGATTTTATGGTCTTTTTCCAAAAAATAATAGTAAAATGTTTAGCCAAAATAAAACAGCTGAAGCAAAAACAGCTGTTTTCGAGAATTCGAAATTCCCTCTCCCAAAAATTTCTTCTCCCCATTCAATCAGAGTAGCAGGATTTTGTTTGAGAGTTTATTCATTTGAACCCCACATAGTCATGATCAGCTAATATTACGATTTAAGGACTGATTTAAGGTGTTAGGGCAGCGCCCACTTAATTCTTAATATCATATTCGTATCTACTTCCGAATAAAATTCATTTGAGTCCCATATGGCCCCGATCGGTACACTTTTATTTTTACGGCGGTACTATTGGGGCTCCGCTCGCTCCACCCTAAAAAGTCAACGAATACTGAGCGAATGGTGCGAATCATCTTTAATTTTTAGTGTGTCAACTTTCATTTCATTGCTTGTGGTGTAACGTTAATACATATAAAAAATAGTATAAACTAAATAAAACTTGAATTGGGCAGTCACCTCGTAGTTTTTTAAACCACTAACCCCTAAGCCCTGTTTTCTTAACTGCTCCACGATCACTGTTCAGTAGTGCCAACAAATAATAATAAAATTAATAGGTAGGTAACCCTGACATTTGTTGGTTCAAATTTCGTTAGTTCGTGTCAAACTTTGGTCGTTGGCGGTCGTGTGATTTGGTGCTGTTCTAAAACGTAGTGTATTAAAAGGCAATGAAACGAAACTATGCGATATTTGTGAAAAGATTGCTTAAAATGTTGTGAACCAATTTGTTTAACTATTATTTGTAAGTGTTTTCGTGGTTTTCAATAAAACAAAAGCGGAGAACTTGTGGAAAAATTCTACAAAGTGGTCATACGAAGTTGTTGCAGTTGAACACAAGAACTATAAAATACAATTCAACTCAAGGTGTATCGGGTATAGTAATATGTGTAACTCACCACAAGCAATTGCCTTTCTTGCCATATTGTTTTTGTTTGTGTGTGCATCTATCGTTGACAACAACCGAAAAGTGGATTTTGTAGTGTAAGAGTATGCCGCAAAATAACTCAACAATGCCTATGGTTGGAATACTGTACGTGGAATGCTGAAGTAAGTTTTTAACATTTGTTAAATGTACTATACGTATATAAGTGTAAATATCAACTTAATTTTCGTTCATTCCATCATATTTGTTATTGACTTTCCCAACGGTTTTATTTCTTATTCGGACAGAGTTTTTGGTGACGCTTTTCTAAGTTTGATTATTGCATAAATATAATTGTTGTCTTCAGAGAAACATTTCATAGAAATTTTGTCTTTTGAGAAAATTTTCATAGCAATTTTGTCTTTAGAGAAAATTTCATAGAAATTTTGTCTTTAGAGAAATATTTCATAGAAATTTTGTCTTTAGAGAAAATTTCATAGAAATTTTGTCTTTAGAGAAAATTTCATAGAAATTTTGTCTTTAGATAAAATTTCATAGAAATTTTGTCTTTAGATAAAATTTCATAGAAATTTTGTCTTTAGATAAAATTTCATAGAAATTTTGTCTTTAGATAAAATTTCATAGAAATTTTGTCTTTAGATAAAATTTCATAGAAATTTTGTCTTTAGATAAAATTTCATAGAAATTTTGTCTTTAGAGAAAATTTCATAGAAATTTTGTCTTTAGAGAAAATTTCATAGAAATTTTGTCTTTAGAGAAAATTTCATAGAAATTTTGTCTTTAGAGAAAATTTCATAGAAATTTTGTCTTTAGAGAAAATTTCATAGAAATTTTGTCTTTAGAGAAAATTTCATAGAAATTTTGTCTTTAGAGAAAATTTCATAGAAATTTTGTCTTTAGAGAAAATTTCATAGAAATTTTGTCTTTAGAGAAAATTTCATAGAAATTTTGTCTTTAGAGAAAATTTCATAGAAATTTTGTCTTTAGAAAAAATTTCTATGAAATTTTTTCTTTTTTTCATAGAAATTTTTTCTTTATAGAAAATTTCATAGAAATTTTGTCTTTAGAGAAAATTTCATAGAAATTTTGTCTTTAGAGAAAATTTCATAGAAATTTTGTCTTTAGAGAAAATTTCATAGAAATTTTGTCTTTAGAGAAAATTTCATAGAAATTTTGTCTTTAGAGAAAATTTCATAGAAATTTTGTCTTTAGAGAAAATTTCATAGAAATTTTGTCTTTAGAGAAAATTTCATAGAAATTTTGTCTTTAGAGAAAATTTCATAGAAATTTTGTCTTTAGAGAAAATTTCATAGAAATTTTGTCTTTAGAGAAAATTTCATAGAAATTTTGTCTTTAGAGAAAATTTCATAGAAATTTTGTCTTTAGATAAAATTTCGTAGAAATTTTGTCTTTAGATAAAATTTCATAGAAATTTTGTCTTTAGATAAAATTTCATAGAAATTTTGTCTTTAGATAAAATTTCATAGAAATTTTGTCTTTAGAGAAAATTTCATAGAAATTTTGTCTTTAGAGAAAATTTCATAGAAATTTTGTCTTTAGAGAAAATTTCATAGAAATTTTGTCTTTAGAGAAAATTTCGTAGAAATTTTGTCTTTAGAGAAAATTTCATAGAAATTTTGTCTTTAGAGAAAATTTCATAGAAATTTTGTCTTTAGAGAAAATTTCATAGAAATTTTGTCTTTAGAGAAAATTTCATAGAAATTTTGTCTTTAGAGAAAATTTCATAGAAATTTTGTCTTTAGAGAAAATTTCATAGAAATTTTGTCTTTAGAGAAAATTTCATAGAAATTTTGTCTTTAGAGAAAATTTCATAGAAATTTTGTCTTTAGAGAAAATTTCATAGAAATTTTGTCTTTAGAGAAAATTTCATAGAAATTTTGTCTTTAGAGAAAATTTCATAGAAATTTTGTCTTTAGAGAAAATTTCATAGAAATTTTGTCTTTAGAAAAAATTTCTATGAAATTTTTTCTTTTTTTCATAGAAATTTTTTCTTTATAGAAAATTTCATAGAAATTTTGTCTTTAGAGAAAATTTCATAGAAATTTTGTCTTTAGAGAAAATTTCATAGAAATTTTGTCTTTAGAGAAAATTTCATAGAAATTTTGTCTTTAGAGAAAATTTCATAGAAATTTTGTCAATTTTGTTGATATTCATTTTCTCGTCTCCAATACCTTTCATTTGATACCCATATTGTGCCGATCAGTTCTCTTTTGGTTTTGGGTGGCTTTTTTGGTGTAACGGGGAGGGTCAGCCACCATCCGATATCTAAAAATTATGTAACCTATGTTTCCGTTTTTTGATTCTAAGGAACAAACAAACAAAACATATGCCCATTTGGGGAGTTTTTAGGGGATGGTGAACCCCTACACTTCGATCTGATTTTGTATGCGAGATTCGTAATCTACTCCCGAATACCTTTCTTTTAAGCCCCATATTGATATGGACGACAAATTTTTCTTTTTTTAGACATTTTGGGGTTAAGGCGACTTCCTGTGTACTTGGACTCAATTTTTAATACCATATTCGTATTCTACTCTCCAATACCTTTCATTTGATATCCATATTGCCATTATCGGTCCACTTGTGATTTTGTGTGGTTTTTTTTGGGGTAACGGGGAGGGTCCGCCACCTTCCGATATTAACAAATTATAAAGCATATTTCTTCTTCCAGACCATGTTCGTAATCTACTCCCGAATACCTTTCATTTGAGTCCCATATTGTCATGATTGTCAAATAAACATATTTTGAGGGGTTTTGGGACTGGAGCGGTACTTGGGCCCAACTTTTATTATGAAATTCGTACTCTACTTTTGAACACCTTTCATTTGAATCCCATATTGTCCCTATCGCTCTACTTTTATTTTTTGGTAGTACTTTTGGGGTAAGGGGGAGGGTGCGCCCCCTCCCTATATCAAAAAATTATATAGCCAATTGGATATCAGATACGTTTCCTTATCCTACCTTTCATTTGAGTCCCATATTGTCGTAGTTGGTCTAAATATATGTTTGGTAGGTTTTAGGGTGGGGCCGCCCCCCTAGGTACCCCATCCGAAATTTGGATACCAAATTTTTATTTTTAGGGTACTATATGAGAGCACACAAAATTTCGCTTAAATCGCACCACCCATCTCCGAGATCTGGCGTTTCTGAAAATTAGGGTAAGGGGGAGGGTCCGCCCCCCCTTCAGATAGAAAAAAATGTAGTACTCTATTTTCACCACAGGGTCATTATGCACCATCTATAAAAAATTCACAGAAAATCGGTTCAGCCGTTTCTGAGTCTATAAGGAACACACAAACATACAAACAAACAAACAAACACAAATTGATTTTTATATATAAGATGAACTTTTTAGTTAAAGGTTGGGTCCTTCATAGTTTTTAATTGGCAATTTAACCTTGGCTATTTGGAATTCACGACCAGTTGTTTTGGAATTTTTTCGCTCTTCCGGTAAACACATATGCCAGAAAATTGAATACTCTCCATTCATTAAGCAAAGCTTGACATTTTTGAACTAAAGAAAGCCTAAATGCTCTTTTAATATATTTATGGTTGTGTACAAAATATCAACCGCAAAATGTACTTTTTTACAGATTAATTTTATCATGGTTTTTAGCAGACATCGCGAACATTTAAATATTTGAATTTATCTGTAAATTTGATTGAATGTTTGAAAAGCGCCAATGAAGGGCTGAAAAAGAGTAGAAACGTACAAAATAAAACACCAACAGATAACTGCGCCTAAAACGTGATTGCAATTCACAAACTCCCAATCTGCGGCATGAAGAGAAAAGGCTTTAATAGTTTTTTATAGCACGTTTTCCGGGAAGTTTTTTTTTGGATTCAAAGGCGACTGTGAGTGGCATTACTGCCAGGATATAGACACAAAAGCACGTTTGTGACGCAAATGCGAGGATGAGGAAGAAAATGCAAAGATCAGTGCGCATAGATGAAATTGCAGCATCTAGCAGGATTAAAGGCTTCTTTAATAGATTTCTTGTGTAGCTCATTAAAAAGAAATGGATAATTTACAAAACCTATGTAAACAAATACTTGTTAAGTAGGCTTGACAAGTATTTGGAGTGTTCCAGAGATACAAGCTTGGTAGTCCAACCTGAATATAGTTATCATATAAATCATTCTTAAAAATGTTCACCCTACTCACGCGCACCTAACATCAAACAGATGACACCAGTTTAACACTGATGCTTCTGGTAGAGTGAATATTGAAACCTTGAGTTCTGTGTCGTGTTTTGAGACGCGTTCGATTGTTTGCTTGCCCCTTTTTGTTTATTTTAAGGCTTTGCAAAAGTGGGAGACCCATAGTTGGCCGAATCCAAAAAAAAAAAAACGACTAGAAAAAAATAGAGCAAATGTCGCCAAAGTAAACAATAGAGTGAAAACTAACTTAACTCTGATGCATATGCAGTATGGTGGCCTCAAAAATCAATGAAGATGGGAATCAAAAAATAAAAAAAAAAAAACACTAGCGAATCCAAACGAAAATCATCAGCAGCCGCAGTGTGGCAGCAACAACAGCTGCAACACAAACATGGTTCACAAAATTTGACACCATTTTTTCGCCGCCCTATGGCTCTCCCCCCGCCATTCATTTTCGTGGTTATATAAAATCTCGAGTTCATATGGAAACTGACATGTGGGGGTACTGATGGCTGTCGTTGTACATTGACCGAAAGATGTAAAATGATACAATTTTATCTTTCCCAATAGCTTTTTTACATAAAGACAGTCTTTCACAAGTGTTCAAATATATCCGTAATCACTGTATATAGTTAAAAAAAAATCTGACCTTTCTCCGAGTGGTCTCTAATCAAGTTGCCTAACTTACCCAAATATGCAAACCTTATTAGTACTTCTGAGTGACTTACTGCATATGTAAGTCTGTGTACTTTACTCTAAGTGGACTTAAGCAGGTATTTACTTTACTTTACATATTTACTTTTTTCACCATTACAAAAAATTTATACTTCTAGCCGAACGTAGAATAGATACCCAAGCGCCTTGATCGTCTGTGCTTATTCTCCAATCTCTGACACCCAGTTTCGAGATATTGCTCTCCACTTAGTCATTCCATCGGAGTTTTGGTCTTCCTCTTTTGCGTACTCTATTATGGCTTGTTTGCTGGAGCTTCTTCAACCACTCTGACAACATAACCTTACTTAACTTTAATCGGCTATGGCAGAACATTTGTTCCACTAGCCGAACATAGAAAAGCGTTCCAAGCGCCTCGATCTTCTGCGCTCATTTTATAATCTCTGACACCAAGTTTCGAGGTGCCTCCCACCACTTAATCTTTCCATCGGGCTTTTGGTCGGTTTCTTCTTTGCTGCAGCTTCTTTATCCATTCTGACAACATGACCTAGCCAACGCACCCGTTGTATTTTGATACGTGTAACTATGCTATCGTCGTCATACAGCTCGTGGTTCATATGACGCCTATATTCTCTATTCACGCAAACTGGTCCATAAATATTACGAAGAATCTTTCTCTCAAACACTCCAAGCACGGCCTCGTCTGCATTCACAAGTACCCATGCCTCAGAACCAAATAACAACACGTGTAGTATCAGTATCAGTGGAATCTTCGTCTGTGGAGAGGTGTCCTTGTTTCTAAACTGCAAACTTAATCCAAAGTAGCATGTGTTTGCCAGCATTATTCTTCACTTTATTGCAAAACTGGTGTGATTCTTTTGGGTTACGGCGATACCGAGGTAGATAAAGTTGCTGACTATCTCAATGTTATGGTTCCCAACTTTCTCCATTTTGTTTATCTGATCGGTTGTACAGGGCGTTTTTGGATTTGATTCCTTCCATTTCGTTTTATCTCCATTTACTGCCAGACCCATTTTCACTGAATCCCTTTCGATTCTTTCAAAGGCTGCAGTTACTACTTCCGGAGACCGACCTACGATATCGATGATTTCTGCATTGGCGAGTAGCCATATCTATTCACATCTGCATCTCGTATAATCTTCTCCAGCAGAATATTAAAGATATCCCACAATAGACTGTCTTCTTGTCTGACACCTCCTTTGGTATTAAATAGTTCGGAGAGATTCTTTCCCATTCTTACTGAGGAACGTGTATCAGCAAGTGTCATCCTGTAGAGTCTTATTAATTTTGCATTGATACCAAACTCATTTCTTGAAATACCTTTGAACGTATAGGGGTATTGAAAGCGGCTTTGTAGTCAACAAGGAGATGGTATGTGTTGATTTGTCCTTCTCGGTTCTTTTCCAGAATTTGGCGCAGTGTGAATATCTGGTCTATAGTTCCATATCCTCAGAACACTATCTGTATCAGAAACCAGAATTCCTTCTTTTTCTCTGCAGGAGGATGTGCCTGTACCAAAGCCATGGGTTTGAGTTTGGTAGAATTCTTTGGTAGAATTTCCGGACTTCATTCTAACTCCTGTATATCTCAATTCGCTCACCCTAACGTCTTTCCATCTCCTTGCTTCCTTCTGCTGAATAGAAGTTTCTCCTCTGACCTGTTTCTGTTTTCTCCCGATATGTCTCCTTCATCTAGCGCGTTGCTCAAATTGCAGGGTTGCTTTCTTGGCTGCAGTAGCATCTCGACACTTTTGGTCGTATTATGGGTTTCTTGAGGGAGGCCTCCGGTAAGGAAATCTAAGTACAGATTTCGCGGTATTTGCTATGGAGTGGGCAATGGTTTGCTACTGCGCCGTTATATCATCAGGACAAGGAGTGTTTTCATCAAGCAGTTGGGTCAGACGAGTGGAGTATACCGTTGCCATTTGTTGCGTTTACAGCTTTCAATGTACAGCTTCCGTGCAGTGTCAGATTGTACTTTTCTAGTCATGCTCAGACGGGTGCAATCCTTTGCTGCAACAAGGTAATGATCCGAATCTATATTCGCTGCACGGATCGATCGTAAATCTAACACGCTGGAAAAATACCTTCCATCTATCTCAACGTGATCAATTTGGTTCCTCTTGTTTTGATCGGGAGACAGCCATGTGGCTTATGTTGAAATCTAGTGCTGCTAACTACCATGTTTTTTGCCGCGGCGAAATCTGTTAACCTCAACCCATTATCGGACGTTATCTCGTGGAGGCTTAACTGTCCGACTGTTGGACCAAAGATCTCTTCCTCCTATATCTCCGCATTAAAATCATCAGAACGATTTTAATATTATGGGCGGGCCAGCGGCCATTTTCTCTCGACGCGCTCGTAAAAAATATCCTTGGTCTGGTCGTCTTTGTCTTCCGTCGGGGCATGGGCACAAATAAGGCTGATGTTGAAGAATTTTTGTCTTTTATGTGGATTGTGGCAAGCCTCTCATCCACCGGATTAAAGCTTGAGACCAGGTGTTTCAGTCTCCGACTAACCACAAAACCACAGCCAAATTCATGTCTCGTATTAAGGCACCGTTTGGTGTTGTTGGAACGCTATTCCCGGTCAATCGCACTCCCTGTAAGGCGGTAATGTGTGCCTTTTACTTCTCCAATACATCCGCCAGCTCGTATACAGAACCTTCTCTATAGAGAGTGCGGAAATTCCAGGTGTAGATCCGCGAATCATTGTAATTTTTTCGTATGTGTGTTTCGTCATCGTTAGGGGGTTTGTTTTTTATTCCTATGTTTCTTAGAGTGATTCTTTTTCCGGAGGCGGGTTACAGTTTCAGCGTCCCTACTGCGTGGTTTTGTGGGATCGCACATGTCGTTGTCGCGAGCTGTTTGCTCCAAGATCCGACGCTCGCCTCCAGCCACCCTTAACCTTGTAACATACGCTAATGTTGGCCATTGGTTATTTGAAGGCGCCAGTACCTCCCCTTGTCATTTTGAGTATCATTGGCACTCAGTATTTAATTAAGAGCCAGTGTGACCGAACCCCGCACTGAGACTCTCCTCTCGAAGTCGCTGACAACCCGCGGGCGCATTGTCAGCTACTCCGTACAAATACGAAGCTTTCCACTATCCGCAACCTGTGGTTTCTAAGTTTCTCGTGATAATGATGGGCACAAAATTCCATGCCGTGTGGTGCTTATAGTTATCCCGTGTCGGCAACATGACCTAGCCGACGTAATCGTTGTATTTTAATGAGTTTAACTATGATATCGTCGGCACACAGCTCGTGGTTTATACGACGCCTATATACTCCATTAACTAAGACTGTTTCCGAGGCATAGCCATACCACAGCAGTCGTAGAATCAATGTCTTATATAGTAAAATTTTTTTCTGACGAGAAGCGGCACGGTGTGCTCTGCTATTTCGTATGCTATATTCGTATTTAACTCTCAAAAACCTTTCATTACAAACTTTGGTATAAATGTTCATTTGGCCAAAGCAATTGTCTGTATCCATGCCACATAAAAACAAAGTTACAAACACACGCACAGATAGTTAGCTAGAAACACACGCACAAATACAATAGAGTGAGAGATGCGCAAGCTTTTTAGTAATGGTTCAGTGGATGCGATTGTCAATTTGGTTGAAGGACATCGTCTTTTGTTTGCAAATGAACACCAATCAAATGAGTGGCATATGATGGCAAAACAAGCAGAGAATGAGACACCAAGTTTTGTTGGTTGGCATAGATGAACTCCGTTGTTTTGTTGCAAAATGCAAATTTGCCCATGAACGTTCCAATTTGAACGGGGGCTAATTTCCCACAAATCAATGAGTGCTGTCCGATTTAATTTTAAGTTCAACAATACGGAACCTTCTTTTTAGAGTCGAGTCCGAATGGCGTACCGCAGTGCGACTCCTCTTTGGGTAGAAGTTTTACATGGCAAATTACCTCAGAAATGTCGCTAGCATTAGGAGGGGATAACCACCGCTGAAAAAAATTTCTGATGTCCCAGCCAGGATTCGAGCCCAGGCATTCAGCGTCATAGGCGGACATGTTAACCTCTGCGCTACGGTGGCCTCCGTTGCACTTGCTTTTCTATTTTTCAATCAGAATTGATTTTATCAGTGACGTACATGTTGCCTGTCTCCGTCTGTTCAACAGTGACAGACTTACTTCCACTTTTTTCTTTACCCAAACCATTAAAATGCACGCAAATTAATTTCAGATCTCATAACTTCGAACGGTAGCTGTATGTGTGTGCCTTTTATTCAGTTACGGTCGATGTGAGCTCTCGTGAGTATTGCTCAAAATGTAAAATACGGCCAGCAATCATTTTATGCTCATCAGCACAAACACTTACAATAGCTCTACGAATTTAAAGAAGTATTTTATGTTTTGGTCATTGAGAGTCTAAGCGTCAAAAACGATTGCTAGTGTAAGGTGTGAACTTGCCATTCGCTGCATTTCTACCATGTTCAGGTAGCTTACTGCTGTTCTCTGGTGTAAATGTCCATCTGGGGCATATTTTTGAGGTGGAGCAACCGGCCTGGGAATAGACCACAACATTTAATATTAGTTTCGTATTCTACTCTCGAGTACCTATAGTTTGAATCCCACATTGTCCCGATAGGCTTACATGTTCTTTTAGGGGTGGAAGTTTCGTATTCTACTTCTAATTACCTTTAATTTCATACCCATATTGCCCCAATCGGCAAACATGTCATCTTAGGATGGTTTTTGAGCCCAATTATTGTAAAAAGATCGCACTCTACTCTTAAATTCCCTTCATTTGATGCCCATATTGTTGTAATCGGTAAACATGTTCTTTTGGGTGTCCTCCACGGTTATTTGACCCAAATGTTTTATACCAATTTCGTGTTTTTGGGTTACCATAAGTGTGCAAACCAAATTTCGCTTAAATCGGAGAACTCATCTCCAAGACGTGGCGTTTTGGAGTAATGGAGTAAGGGGGAGGGTCCACTCCCCCTTCGGATATCAAACAAATGCGGTACCATATATCCATCGTTGGGCCAAACTCTACCATCTGTGGAGATTTTATGAACATCGTTTCATCCGTTTTTGACTATAGAAACATACAAACAAACAAAGGTCAAAACCTTCATTTTTATATAATGGATCATGAAAAAACCACCTCTCGTCAGACAAAAACTAACTATATAAGAGACTGTTAATATGGTTTCAAACCATGGTTACTTACGAAGCTATGGATCAATCTTCAAGTGTCAATAGCCCAGTCGTCTTACCAACAATATTACACTTTTTATAATTGTAACCACTGTGTTTCACTTTCTACCACATCTTTCCACTGGCTGAGTGACGGGCAAGCGTTTGTTGTCACTTATTTTTTTTCAATTCGCATTGAAAGTTTTTCGATATTTTCTGGCATTGTAGGGCGGGGAAGTGGAAAATTTTAATATGTCATCGTAGTTGAACTTGCATTGAATGCCAAAAAATGCAGCATGTTTGTTAGTTTGTATGGGTGTGTGTGTGTGTGAGTTCGCATGAATTTGTATGAAAATCTTTTTGTTCCTTGTTCTCTTTATAAAACCACAAAAGTAGTCCTGCTCCCGCTGCTGTTTCTGTTGGCAACTGGGGAAACATCATATTGAGCGTCCTCCTTGTGCTTGTTTTTCTCTTTTTCTCTTTTTTTCTTCATTTCTTTTTGTGCTATGTTGTGTTGTCGGTGTCCCACTGAGAAATAAGTCAATCATTTTATTATGCATTCAACTCAATAAATACACTACCAATAGCAGTATGGCTGCTGCTTCTCTACTTGTTACCAATTTATAATGAGTTCAGTACACAACTGGCAGGCATTGCTCGCAAAAAAAGTGCAATTTTCGAATTTCATTTTTGTCTGCCCCCAAAATAGCACATGCAATGGGGGAATGAATGCATCTATCTTTTGCATCCAAAACAACGAGGCAGGAGTGAAATCATGGGCTGGGGAAGTTCTGGTGTACAGGATTTGTGGATTCGAGAGGCTCTAGAAGTCAAATCGGAAGATCTGAAGATTTATATAGCAGCTATATCAGGTTATGAATCGATTTGGACCATAATAGGCACAGGTGTTGGAACGAAACATCACGTGCAAAATTTCAACCAAATCAGATAGGATTTGAACGGTTTATATGGCAGCTATGTCAGGTTATGGAACGATTTCGACCACAATCGATTTCGGCACAATTATTGGAATTCACATCAAAATGTCACATGATAAATTTCAACCAAAATCGTGTGAGAATTTCGCCCTCTAGAGGCTCAAGAAGCAAAAATCCGAGATTGGTTTATATGGCACCTATAACAAAACATGGACCGATTTGTCCCATTTACAATCCCAACCGACCTTTAATCCATCGAAAAAGAAGAGTGTTTTCGGCAGACAGAAAGACGGACGGGCAGACGTAATTCTTTTCCGATTTGGTTAGAATTTTGAAGTTGGGTTAAATGTATGAGCTGCAACATTTGTGCATGGGTCTAAAATTTGATAAATCTGTCAATGGGGCATATTTTCGTTTTAGGTTTGGGGTGCAATTTCGTGGTTTGGGGTGCAATACCGCCAAATATTCTGATACAAATATTTTCTCTTCCTACATGATTTTAATATCAAGGCAACGTTAATATGTCGGATCAGCGTTTATTCCTTCTCCCTAGACGTTGATAAAATATTTACTTGGTCTGTTCATCAATGCCCTCTTACGTTGTATATTCCCATGTTCGCTAAAATCGTGCCAAAAACACGAAAAATAATGCTCCCACACAGAAGGGCATCCTTGTATGCGGAGAAGAAAGCATTCGCTTACGCAATTACAAAGAACCAGCAATGAAATTTCAGCGTAAAAATTATGTGAATGCTTTTAATTTTATAAAAATGTTTGCTGGGACATGTGTCCAAATATGTGACTAACCATAAATCCGCAGCGAAACTCATGTCTAATCATAGCATCTACAAAAGAGCGCATCAACCTTCTATGTCACAACACCTCCCCTTACAGGATGTGCGATTTATAGCACAACCGCCACCTTCTCTATAGAGAGTTCGGGCATTCGAGAAGCAGAATTGCAGATCACGGTCCTGACCCAAATATGTTTAATTTTAATTTTAACACGACGGGAGGTCAATGTTTATTGTTGTATTGTAGGGGAAACAATGATTGGCCACCGTAACGCAGAGGTTAGCATATCCGCCTATGACGCTGAACGTCTGGGTTTAAATCCTTGCGAGACCATCCACAAAAAAATTCTGCGTTGATTTTCCCCTCCGAATGTTGGCGATATTTGTGAAGTTTTTACATGGCATAGAAGCCATGTAAAAACTTCTCCCCAAATGGTATCGCACTGCGGTACGCCGTTCGGACTCGGCTATAAACTTTTTCTGAGATTGGCTTGGAATTTGCCAAGTTAAATTTATTCGGAACCTTTCCTTGGTATCCCTCATCTTCTACCAAAAATTTCATTATTTCTTTAAAATTGTTAAGCCCAGACTTTGGCTTTTGTCCAGTTCTGGATTACATACCGACGAGACTTGCCTCTTTCAATGCCTTTTTGCATCGAAGGAACTGCGGCAGACCTGAGGACTGAAGGCAAATTTTAACAAAATTCCCATACTATGGTGAAATTTGAGATCATGGCGCGACGGGGGATAAGCGATGCAGAGTGGGATTTTTGTAAAGCTCTTTATGTTGATTCGACTGTTGCTAGTCTTTTAATGGAAAGTATTTAGTAGGGGATAGAGGACACTTATTGGAGGCATGAATACACGCTAGTTGTCCGTGACGATATTTTGCTGTACTTGTGTGACAGTGATTTGGGACTGCTCGCGATAGGGTCTGCCTGCCCATGTTGATGCGTCCTTTGTTGTTATACCCTTCACCACTACTGTGGTATAGGGCATTATAACTTAGTGCATTTGTTTGTAGCACCCAGAAGGAAGGGAGATAGACCCATTGATAAGTGTATCGACTGACTCAGAATCACTTTCTGATTCGATTTAGCTATCTTCGTCTATCTTTACGTTTGTCCGTGTAAGTTTGTGTACAATGTACAGTAAGCAGTTTTCATCCGATCGTCTTCAAATTTTGTATAGGCTATTGAAATGGGAAGAAATCGGTTCAGATTTGGATATAGCTGCGATATACATGTTCGAATGATTTGGTCTAATATTGTAATAACATCGTCATTTGCGAACCGATTCTAATGAAAATTGTCACAAAGGAGTATCTGATGTGTCTCCACATTATTAGTGAACTTGATAGAAATCGTTTCAAATATAGATATAGCTGCCATGTATATCTGTTGCTCGATTTTCAATTCTATAGCTTTTGAAAGCGCATTTATCATCCGATCTTCTCCAAACTTTGGAAGAAATCGGTCCAGATTTGTATATGGTTCTCATATATATGTTCGTCAGATTTTGACTAACATGTCAATATTATCGTCATTTGCTGACCGATTCTGCCGAAAATTTTCACAAAGCAGTGTCTCCACATTACTAGTGAATTTGAATAAAATCGGTTCAGATTTAGATAGCTCCCATGTATATCTGTTGTCCGATTTTCATTTCTAGAACCATTGCAAGCGCATTTAACACCTGATCTTCTTAAAACTTTGCAATACGCCTTCTCCTACGATTACCACAAAACGTGTAGATTTTGGCCGAAACCGGTTCGCATTTTGGATATAGCTCCCATATATATGTTCGTCCAATTTGACTGATATTGCAGTAACGTGGTAATTTGTTAACCGATTCAAACCATATTTGACAAAAACGTTTCCCGTACGAGTCCTGGCATTGCTGCTGAATTTGAAAGAGGTCTTCGTCGTGTTTCTTAACAGATTTTCTCTAAATTTTTCATTGTAGGTGCTGATTTTGGTTGAAATTGGTTCAGATTTAGATATAGCTCCCATATACATTTTTTCACTCAACTAATACTGCCTTTCCTCTCGAAATTTGGCACGATTGTTTCTCTTATGATTCTTCTGACCAATCTGTCTAGTTTGAGATATAACTCCCATGTATATGTACCTCCTGATTTTTACTTTAAAGGCTTTTGTTAACACATTTATCAACCGATCTTCTCTATGACTCCTACAATATGTACTAATTTTCGTAGAAATTCTACACCTAAAATTTAAGCAAAGTTTAGTTTCGACGATTTAAAAGAATGTGGTGTGGTGTAGGTCGGCTATGCCCGACTTTAGCCCGTCATTGCATGTTTTTCTGTTGCGTTGTGGTGGGGTCGGTCATTCGTGAAGATAACAGTATTTGTTGATCTGTGTTGCGTAGCTCTTAAGAGCTGTTTTGTCCTGTTTAGTGTTTTGTAAGTTTTTCTTCTTTAATTTCCTCTTTGGGCAAACTTTAAACGGTGGCTACCGCGGCTTAGCTGCTGGATGATTTGAAGTTCAACTGGTAGTATTCTTTTGTCTCCGCCTCTGACCATAGGCTTTAATCTGTTACCATGGATGCACCCTGGACACCACGGGGCACCCTGGAACTTCGGTTCCAGCCTGCAATAGTAAGGCCCCGTATTGGGAGCAACGTGGTGGTGTGAATTGGACTCAAATCGCGGGTAGAGCTTTCAACCGTGTGTCATGACTAATAGATCGGAAAAAGTTTTAGATAGTACTTCACTCCTCGCAAAGTAATATATGGATATATCCAAAAACATGGGAGTGAATTGGTACTAGACGCATTGCATGCACCCATGGTACTTGGGCTTCGCTGGTTTGGGCCAGTAGTAGTAGTTGCTTTAATTTTTTTTATTGAGATTTAAAATTTTCCTCTGTCATTATCTCACTTCCCTCCTATTTCCCCTTAGTTGTTGCTTCAATTTTTATACATTTTTTTCTTCTTCTTATTTGTAGCAGTTTCCTTTTTCATTTTGTTTTCCTACTTGAAAACTTAGTTGCATTTGTGGAAACCAATTGGTATTGGTCCATAAGATTTGTTGGTCGAATGGTTGCTTGCCTTTCCATTTCAATGTCTTGAGATTCTTTACTGTCCAATTTTCATTTTTCCTAAAATGTTTAAATGAACAGAATTTATGTTTGTGAAAAACAGGAATTATATAACCATACAAGCGAATAATCGCTAAGGCATGTTTGAAGCAATGAAGCCAAAAATTTACCAGCAAAAAGTGCAAAAAAAAAATCTTAAAATAGGTAAAAACGAACAAAAATTTTTGTAAAAACGCACAAACTTCAGTTTTTTTTTTTAATTTTGCAAGGTGTAAAGTTTTAACGAAAAATCGTGTCTTAGCAATAGATTTGTTTTTGGAATAAGTAAAAAATCCCAGAAGATAATGAGTATACGATTTGAAGCAAAATAATGGGGCGTTGACATTCATTGTTTTCGCTTTGATCGCCCAGCTGGTTGACCCGTCAGAACGTGTAGGTAAATTTCCATGTAGAACCTCAGTGGCTTTCAACTCCCCACCGGCGGAAAGAGGTGTGCCGCAGGCTTTTTAAAATGCCTGCAAAGAAGTTTGGAGGCATTCCATAGGCAAGACATACGCGCTCGTTTTCAAATTAACACGGCGTGTCATTGGCGAACAGGGCATCACCTTTCACTTTTATCGAATCTAGCCATGTCCGTCCGTCTGTCTGTCGAAAGCACGCTAACTTCCGAAGGAGTAAAGCTAGCCGCTTGAAATTTTGCACAAATACTTCTTATTAGTGTAGGTCGGTTGGGATTGTAAATTGTCTATAGCCTCATACAGCTCCCATATAAATCGATTTCTCTATTTTACTTCTTGAGCCCCCAAAGGGCGCAGTTCTTATTCGAATTGGCTGACATTTACACAAGTCTCTAACATATAATTTAATTGTGGTTCGAACCAGACCATATCTTGATATCGCTCTAATAGCAGAGCAAATCTTTTTTTTTATCCTTTTTTGCCTAAGAAGAGATGCCGGGAAAAGAACTCGACAAATGCGATCAATGGTGGAGGGTATTTAAGATTCGGCCCGGGTATATAAGATAAGGTTTTGGGCCCATAAAGGCGAATTTATTTCCCGATTTCACCGACATTTTGGGACACTGAGTTGCGTTAGGCTCTTCGACAACTTTCTGGATATATTTGGATATATCTGCCATATAGACCGATCGTTCGATTTATGGTTTTGGGCCCATAAAAGGCGCATTTATTGTTCGATGTCGCCGAAATTCGGGGCAGTGAGTTCGGTTAGGCCCTTCAATATTCTTCTTCAATTTGGCTCAGATCATTTCGGATTTGGATATAGCTGCTATATAGACCCATCTCTCGATATAAGGTTTTGGGCCCATAAAAGGCGCATTTATTGTCCGATGTCGCCGAAATTTGGGATAGTGACATATCGTCATATTTTTGCAATCTGGCCAAGATCAGTTCAGATTTGGATACAGCTGCCATATAGACCGAGCTATCGATTTTTGGTTTTGGACCCATAAAAGGCGCATTAATTATCCGATGTCACCAACATTTGGGATATTGAGTTGTGTTAGGTCCCTCGACATCTTTCTTCAATTTGACCCAGTTCGGTCTAGATTTGGATATAGCTGCCATAGAGACAGATCTCATGATTTAAGGTCTTGGGCCCATAAATGGCGCATTTATTGTCGGATGTCGCGGAAATTTAGGACAGTGAGTTCTGTTAGGCCCCTCGACATCTTTCTGCAATTTGGCCCAGATCGGTCAAGATTTGGATATAGCTACCATACAGACCGATCTCTTGATTTAAGGTTTTATGCCCATAAATGGCGCATTTATTATCGGATGTCTCGGAAATTTGGACAGTGAGTTCTGTTAGGACCTTCGACATCCCTCTTCGATTTGGCCCAGATCGGTTCAGATTTGGATATAGCTGCCATATAGACCGATCTCTCGATTTAAAGTCTTGGACCCATAAAAGGCACATTTGAAATCCGATTTCGCTGAAATTTGACACAATGACTTATGTTAGGCTTATCGACATCCGTGTCATATATAGTTACGATTGGTCTATATTTGGATATAGAAACAAAAACCAACCTAACCTATAACTTGTTTATAAAGTGCGCTGAAGGTAAACAAATATAATTGTCTATTTTTAAAACAAACAGCGTCTTCTTTTGCTTCCGTCGATACTGCTTATTTATTGCCTACTCTTGGAAAGTAGTTTTGAATTTGAGTTTACTCTTACTCTTTGTGTTTGGGTTGCGCTCACACCCAAAATATCGTTCATATGTAGAGTATTGAGACCATAAAAAGATAATTTTTTTATCCGATTTCGTTGAAATTTGAAACGGTGAGTTATGGTAGTTGTCTACACCTTTTTGTTAAATTTGGTCAACATAGGACTATTTGTGGACATAGGTGTCATATAGACCGATCTCTTGATATAGAGTGTTGAGTCCATAAAAGGAGCATTTTTTAATCCGATTTCTATGAAATTTGGAACAGTGAGTTTTGGTAGTTGTCTGCACTTCTTTGTTGAATTTGGTTCCGATAGGACTATATTTGCCATATAAACCGATCTGCCGATGAAGAGCGTTAAGCCCATAAAAGGAGCATTTTATATCCGACTTCGTTGAAATTTGGAACAATGAGTTTTGGTAGATGTCTACACCTTATCTTTTTGAATTTGGTCCAGGTCGGATTATCTTTGGATGTAACTGCCATATAGACCGATATCCCGATATAGAGTGTTGAGCCCATGAAAGAGCCTTTTTTATCCGATTTCGTTGAAATTTGGAACAATGAGTTTTGGTAGATGTCTACATCTTATCTTTTTGAATTTCGTCCAGGTCGGACCATATTTGGATATAACTGCCATATAGACCGATCTCCCAATATAGAGTATTAGCCCATAAAAGGAGGATTTTTCACATCCGATTTCGATGAAATTTGGAACAGGGAGCTTTTTTAAGCTTACTGTGATCCTACCCGTTCCACATCGGACCATATTTAGATATAACTGCCATCTAGACTGATCTGTCGATTTGAGATGTTAAGCACATAATATCATCATTTATTTCCTAATTTCGGGGAAATTAAGAACAGTGAGTTGGACTAGGACTCCCGTTGTTCGAACCAGCGATGGTTCAGATCGGGTCATTTTTACATATGGCTTCCATATAGACCAATATGCCGATTACGGGTCTTATGCCAATATATGTCGCATTTATTATCTCATTGCACTTAAATTTGAAACAGAGAGTTGTATTAAGACTCTTGATGTCTGTCCTGAATATGGTACAGATCTGGCTATATTTACATATAACAGCCACAATGGATTGTTATAAGACTCCCGACACCCGACTAGAATATAGTCTATATCAGATCGTTCTAGATATAGCAGTAACACGAAGAGTTTCAAATTGCAAATTTTGCCCATGAAAAGTCCACAAAGGAACAGTGGCAAACTTCTTACATATCAATGAGTGCAGTCCGATTTAAGTTTTAAGCTCAATGATAAGAGGTCTCCTTTTTTATAGCCGAGTCCGAACGGCGTGCCGCAATGCGACAACTCTTTGGAGAAAAGTTTTTACATGGCATAGTACCTCACAAATGTTGCCAGCATTGGAAAACCACCGGTGAAAAATTTTTTTCTGGTGGTCCAGCCATGGTCTAGACATGCTAACCTCTGCGCTACGGTGGCCTTCACGAAGGGGCTCACGAAGTCAAAACTGGGGATCGGTTTATATGGGGGCTATATCCAAATCTGAACCGATATGACCCATTTGCAATCCCCAATGATATAACTCGATAAAAAGTATCTGTACCGAAGCGGATATCTTTATTCATTCGAATGTTATCGTGATTTTAACAGACGGACTGACGGGCAGACGGGCTAAATCAAATCAGGATGTGATTTTAAGCCCATCTGTATACTTTTAAATGGGTCTAGCTCTTCTCCTTCTTAGCGTCACACGATTGTACAAAGTTGTAATACCCTGTAATACAGTGGCGGTGAAGGGTATACGAAGCAAACTAATGAGACAAATGTTTTACTTCTCCTTCATTTAGCCATATTCTGAGAAGTTGTCATGAAATTACTAGTGGCATTTTCATTGGCTGACAAAATGCTGTATTTTAGTCTTTACATAATGCAGGATGCTAAAAGTTGAGTGTGTATGTGTACGACCTCTCTTGTAAAGTCAATTCTCATTAGTTTTTGAGAGAAGGGCAACTGTTTTCCGCCGCTGGGTCATTACTGATGTACTTAGCTGTTTAAGACTTTCCTACGGAGAGGCGTCGTTAAGGACCGCGCCATTCGGACTCAGTAAAAAGTGGTTCTTTGGGTTTAGATAGCATCTTTTCGGGTTTTTGGTGACATCAAAAGCACTAATCTATTGCGAAAAGCACTAAGTTGGCATCCCTGGTATGAAGTAGGTTATCAAAAAAGATTTAATTAAAACTAGGAAAAATGTTTAAAAATTTGATTCTGAAATCATATTAAAGGGCAGCAGCTGAAAGTGGGCTGCAACTTGAGATGGACTGTACTCCTCAATGCCTGCTAAGATAACCAAAAGCATATTCTGGCATTAGTTACCCATTGCTAAGCTAAAACTTGTATCGGGCAGCAATGTCCTTCATTTCTTCCATTTTCTGTTAAAATAAATATTCTGTTCCATTTTCCTCATCTTTCCAAAATCAAGTTGTTGTCTTCTATTTGCAAACACTAGCACACTGAGTGTGTGTGGTGTATGTATCTCGGTATTTGTAAAATTTTATTTAAGTGTATTTGTCCAAAATGTTTTGAGATCAATTATGTTCTTTGAGTACATCTGTGTGCATCATGAGGTTTGGCCAATAAATTTCTATGAATTTATTTTATAACATCAATAATATTGTTGATTGACCCAAATTTTATGGCACAAACCAGTGGTTTTCGTGCAACAAGATGTTGGTTGTTGGGAATCTTTTAAAGAAATTACAAAAATTTCATTAAAAATGAGGCTCCATGGCAGAGGATACGGAAGAAGGAAAGGAAATGCAATCTTCTCTTTGGCAATGAATTCGCCTTTGTGTGTAGAGAATATTTAATGAAAATGAAATAATTGAAGTTATAAAGAACTTCTATTAACCTGCTGGATTATTCTTTCACATTTGCACTCGTTGCAATTTAATTCAAAGATTTCGATGACACAATTATTGGGTCTATTTCATCAGGGTAATCTATAAGGACTTGCTAAAGACATGCTAAGGATTTGAGTGGGGATTTGTGTTTGCATTGGTGGTGTCCTAGTAGAAGTGTTGGCCAATTCATCATCAGTTTAATGGCAGTCTTATCTAATGTCTCTTATCAAAAATTCAAAATATTTGATTTGAAGTTGATTATGTTCAATCAGACGAACGAATAACTTTATAGCTGTAGGGAATGATAATAAGTTAAAGATTGAATATTGTGAATGAAAACAAATAAAAGCGAGTTAGGTTCGACTGGGCCGTAGAGGTAATTTTTTAATGATTTTCCATCGGCGGATTGGTGACCTATATGGGAGCAATATTTGGTTATGGACTAATTTAGATCGTTCATATCATCATATATACGTATTGGAAATTAAAAACAAAACACTCTGTGGAAAATTTCGTGCTATGAAAAGGATCAGTAAAATCGGGAACCCATTTACAATCCTAACTGAAAATATAACAGGACAAGTACAAATATAGTAATTTCGGTCGGGCCGAATCTTGGAAACATTACTTTACTTTAATTGGCTATGGCTGAACATTTGTTTCACTAGCCGAACGTTGAAAAGCGTTTCAAGCGCCTCGATCTTCTGCGCTCATTTTATAATCTCTGACACCAAGTCTCGAGGTGTCGCCCACCGCTTGATCTTTCCTTCAGGCTTTTGGTTCTCCCCGGTTAGCGTGTACCACGGTGTTTGCTTTCAAAAGACTTCTTTGCTAGAGCTTCTTCATTCATTTTAACAACATGGCCCAGCCAACGCAGCCGTTGTTTTTTTTTATACGTTTAACTATGCTATCGTCGTCATACAGGTCGCGGTTCATACGACGTCTATATTCTCCATTAACGCAAACCCTGTCCATATAATTTACGCAGAATCTTTCTCTCAAACACTTTAAGTACTACCTCGTCAGCTTTCACAACCCATGCCTCAGTACCATATAAGAACATGGGTAGTATCAGTGTCTTGTATAGTGGATCGAGAGGTGGCCTAAACTTAACCTAACCTATATCAGGTTATAGACCGATTTGGACCGTACTTAGCACAGTTGTTGGAAGTCATAACAAAACACTACATACAAAATTTCTGCCAAATCGGACAAAAATTGCCGCTTGTAAAAGCTCAAGAAGTCAAATCGGTTTGGACCGTACTTGGCACAGTTGTTGAAAGTCATAACAGAACACTGTTTTCAAAAAGCCAAATCGGACAAAATTGCGGCTTCCAGGGGCTCAAGAAGTTAAATTGGGAGATCGGTTCATATAGGAGCTATACCTGAATCTGAACCAATATGGCACATTTGCAATCCCCAATGACCTACATCAATATTGAGTATCTGTGCAAAACTTCAAGAGGCTAGCTCTACGCAATCCATCGCTATCGTGATTTCGACAGACGGACGAACATGGCCAGGTAGATTCAGAAAGTCGAGATGGTGTCTTAGACCAATATTTCGAGGTGTTACTAACGGAATGACTAGATAAGTATACCCCAATCCTATGGTGGTGGGTATAAAAACATAAATTTATGGCGATAAGCCAGCCAGGTGCTATTTTATGTCCATGCATTCATAAAAAAAGGCTTTGCTGAAAATAGCAAACACTGTCTGAAGCAGTAGTTTGCTATTACTGCAGTAGTACTGCAATTTCAGAGTAGGAGGCTTGCTGCTGAAAAGTCTGTTGTTTGCTAAAAATTAATTTATTAAGTAAGAAGAAAACATACAACACATATTTAAATGTGTGTCTCAGTGGATGTTTATAATCACCACTGACTGTATACTTTCCGTAACATTTTTTCTTTAAAATTAGGTGCAAAAGGTCATGTGTAATAATAATTAGAGCAATAACAAAAAATGCAAGCTAGCTCAACCTCATTTCGAAATATATACCAATGAATGGATAAGGTAGCTTCTTTACAGTAACATTCCACAAATTATTTTTTTTCAGCAGACTTGTGAACTCAAAACAGCAGATTTTGTTAGTTAAAATAGTAGTTAGAAATGTTTACTAATACAGTAGATAGGGCTACTGAAACAACAGTAATGTCTGCTTTTCCATTTTCAGCAGGCAAAAACTGGGTTAAAATTTCATATACGAAATTTTGTCATTTCAAAGTTTTACTAAAATTTTGTGTTTAGAATAAATTTAGTTAGATTTTTTTTTTAATGTACAAAATCTTTTTGGCTCGGGCCCGAAGCGCACTCCCCCCACCTTGCTACATCCCTGTTGGGAGCTATATCCAAATCTGAACCGATTGTGACCTGTATCCGGACATGTTGTCCTAATCACAAATGATATCTTTTTGCAAAATTTTGATAAGATTGGTTGATAAATGCGCTTACTTACTTTCTTACTTTGATTGACTATGACATAACATTTGTCCCATTAGCCAAACATTGAATAGCATTCTAAGCGCCACGATCTTCTGCGCTTATTCTAAAACCTCTTACACCAAGTTTCGAGGTGTCTCCCGGTTTGCGTGTACCACCGTGATCGCCTTCTCAAGACTTCTTTGCTGGAGCTTCTTCATCCATTAAAAAACGCAACCGTTGTATTTTGATAGTGTAACTATGCTATCGTCGTTATATAGCTCGTGATTCATACGACGTCTTTATTCTCCATCAACGCAAACTGCGACATATATTTTACGAAGAATCTTTCTCTCAAACACTCCAAGTACTCCCTAGTCTGCTTTCACAAGTACCCATGCCTCGGAACCATATAGCAACACGGGGAGTATCAGTATATTGCACAGGATAATCTTCGTCCACAGTAGGTGGCGCCGTCCACCAGATTACAACACCATGTAGCATTATAGCTCTGACAACTGGAGTATATACCAAGTGCATGAAACACGGTTTAAACCCCCAACTTTTGCCAATGACTCTGGCAGGTGTACAGGGCAAGTGTTGCTTTTCTTGCCCTTTCCAAAATGTTTGATTTAAAGTTCAATATCCTGTCTAGCAAAACATAATAACTCTGAAATCCAACTTTTAATGAAATGATGACATTTCCTCCAAAGGTTGGTACCATGTTCGTAGTTCATAGTGAAAACCCCAGGTTTTTCGCGATTACTGTTTTGAAATACTATAAAAACCATAACATAGTATTTTTATTAATTTGTTATCATAAGTAATGCGGGAATGTACTACTGAATGAAACCAGCAAGTTTGTTTACTTCTAAATCTATTATCTAAAACATTTAATCGCGTAAATCGTCGCAAAAAGCGCGCAGAGTATCAGCTTTAAAGCAAAAATGGCAATAACATTTTATAGTGCCGTGAACCACGGTGGCACACAACGTGGCAGTTCTGCCAACATTTATTTTGCATTTTTTCTTTATTCAATGCCACTTTAAGTTTTTATTTTGTTTTTTGTCTGTTTAGTAATTTTTATCGTTTTTAAAGTACACACAATTTTTCCGACGATTAAATAGAATTGTCTTTTTTTTATTTAAATGAACACCAATGTTGTTCTTTCTCTCGACAAAATTTATTAATTTATTGCAATTTGAATATTATTTCATTTCCTCTTTATGTGCAATCGGCTCTCGACACAACAAAAGGATATGTAGTAGGAGAAATGAAAACACCCGTACGGTTTGGTTGTATCTTCAAATCTAATTTATTATGCCATTCAATCCTGTTTATATACTATCTTACCAACTAATTCTTAAACTACACTAAGCGAACAATCTTATCTTCCTTATTAGACGAATAACAACAGTACCTAATTACAGCGTCCCTTTTAAGTGATAAGCCGGTCATAAACTACCTAAGCGTCTTCCATATGCGCGGCAGGAAAACCCTAAACAATTATCGCTTGTAAACTCATTTACTTTATGGCTACATTAGATATGCATTAAGAAACCATAAACTGTAAAGAGATAAACAATCTCTATTGAAAGAGTAGGGATAAATGATCCTAATGACCTGAACTATTTTGATAAGAAAAGTATGCTTAAGATATTTTATTACTCCACCTTAAGATTATTCTAATGTATAGATTGTGTTCATATTTTTATGAACATTCTCCCGGCCGGCAAATAAACATTCTAGACCGTCGGCACCCCTGGGAACTGAATTGCAGCTATGCGCCTCTTCCTTATCTTTCCTCTTATGCATAGAATTATTAGAATTATTGATATTATTATAACTAAAATAAATGCCAAATGACCGGACCAATGATGGAACTCTAAGCCTCTTAATTTTATTCCTTCCTTCTTTAAATTGTCCACGACCTTCTTCAGTTGGTTGATCTCTTCGTGATGATTGACCAGTACATTTCCCAGGGGTTTTATGATTTCTCTTTCAGCCGGACTCACATCCTTCAAAAGAACTGAGGGAAATTTGGAAGATATCTCATCCTTTTGCTGATGGACCGCCACCAATGTGATTTGGTCTATCCTTGCCGCACAGTCTGGCTCTAGGACTAAAATACCTTGCTGTGGAAGCTCCATTAGGGTTTGCTGTTTGTCCGAACATTTCACGTGAGCTGTTGTGTTAGCAAATATCTTGAATAACCAGTTTGCCTTGCGTTTGAGCTGTATAAAATATGGACTGTTTTCTACTTCATCGTAAGTGCACTTCAAGTTTATGTGTGGCCTCAGAGGAGCTAACTCGCAATCATTTGTAGACGCATCTCTCCACGGAAAATTTTCTTCGCAAACAATTTCATCATCCAAGGTGCCTTTACACTCGTTCAACATGGCTTGCGTTAGATAGTGAAATGAATCCAATTCGAAATTGTACACTATATACGGTGCCTTTGTCCTCGCTATCATGACGACATTATTTCGTTCAAACGGTATCGGAATAACTCTGTATAGTTGCGATGACTGCCTATTGAAAAGAGGTATTTTCAAGTCGATTACCAACTGAGTGCCTACAAACATCCCATGACCTCTCATTAAATGCAACACCTCCTTCAGTTCTGCACCAGTGCTTTTACCGGGTAAAACATACTTCTCTGGTAGAGCATTACGTATTCTTATTATCTCAGACTGCAGTTGACTGGGACTCATGAGCACGGGGTGAAAGTGACCATTGTTCACTTCCAACAATACGTCGATGACCTCTTTCTGCGCCTCGTCACATTCTGTGATACTCTCGTGTATTTCTTTGGTGATTATAAAGAACCGAATTGATTCTCTATAAACGTAATAATTCTCGTTCATTGTGGCGCTTATGTTCTCCATTTTGCACTTCATTTCCGTAAAGTGCGAATTGACTTCATCTGTCGTTCTCTTTAGCAGATTGACCGTAGCATCAACTACAGATGTCTGCTTCCTTTCTAGTTCTTTAAGATCATGCTGGTTCGCTAATAGGTTTCTCACGTTGTTTTCCATTGCCACGCGATCTTCGTCGTCCATCACTCCGAAAACCCAATGTTGAAAAGAGCCTACGAACTTCAATGGAGCTCCTCTTTTCTGGCGTCTATCTTCTTTCATGAATAAACGATTATTCGCCTTTATTTTACTTATTTTGTATTCCATGTTCCTTATAACTGACCAGCACTGATCTTGAAATGTTTGGAGTCTCGGACATATTTCTTTTGATTTGTCCAGTAATCTTGCTGCAAGCTCCAAAGCATCCAAATAACTTCGCATTTCGAAATATATGACCATATTCCATGAAGATGATGACATATGGGTCTGTGATATCGGATCCAAGTACATTGCCGTGGAACTGTTCAGCTCGTGCACAAACGTAGCTTTAGTCGGCATCAACATACAAATGTTTACCAACATAATCATCATCATTGTGGGATTTCCCAGTATACTTGGTAATCGCCTAGTCGTGCTTAACTGCGCATTTTTCCGCTGCAAGTTTTCCATATTCTTCTCCTCCAATCTTTCATCTTCGTGCTCTAGCGGGCATAACTTATGGACCGGTCTCTTCAATTCCCCACTTTGTGTCTTAACCGTCACCACTCTTACCACTCCATCTTTGCCCGTATGTACTTCTGTGACTTTTGCTAGTGGCCACCGAGCTGGGTGAGTATCCTCATTTCGTAGTATTACCATTTGTCCAACCTCTAAATTCCGCTCTTTCTTTCTCCATTTTGTTCGATTTTGCAAGGATGTTAAATATTCTTCCTTCCACTTTCTCCAAAAATGATTTTTTATTCGTTGTATTAATTTCCACCGGTTAACGCATCCCAAGTCTCCTTCATCGCTTTTCGCCGGAGCTTCTAACAATGGTCGCCCAATTAAGAAGTGGCCTGGTGTTATTGTGTCGACATCTTCCGTGCTGCTACTGAGTTCGTGTAAAGGCCTTGAATTTAGAACCGCTTCAATCTGAGACAGCACTGTGCTCACTTCTTCATATGTTAACTTCGTGTCTCCAATAATTCTTTTCAGGTGATGCTTCATTGACTTAACAGCTGCTTCCCATATTCCTCCGAAGTGAGGAGCTGCCGGGGGAATAAAATGCCATTTTACTTGTTCATTTTCCAAGATCGGCGCTACTTTAAAGTTATTTTTTATGGCTTCTACATAATCTTTTTCAAGCTGTTTTGACGCCCCAACGAAATTCGTTCCGTTATCCGAATAGATGTCGCTTGATTTGCCTCTCCTAGCAAAGAATCGTCTAAGAGCTGCTAGAAATGCATCCGTAGTAAGCTCGCTCACTGCTTCCAAATGAATAGCTTTAGTCACCATACAAACAAAAACAGCAACATAGCCTTTCATGGCTTTCGTTCCCCTAGTTTTGGAGCATCTTAGTTGAATCGGACCCGCATAATCAATTCCACAATGTTGAAATGGCTGGCTTATATTGACTCTGCATGCTGGAAGGTCCCCCATCAGTTGATTTCTTACTTCACCTCGATAGCGTATACATGTTGGGCAGCATCTTATACATAACTTTATTCTGCTCTTTGCACCGATAATCCAGTACTTCTTTCGTATCATGTTTTCCATCACCCTATTTCCTCCATGCAGTGTTTCGAAATGCGTATGTCGGATGATGTTTCCAGCTAACCTTGACTTCTGGATAATAATCGGATGTTTTTGATTATACGGTAATGTTGAATAATGAAGTCTTCCTCCGACTCTCATCACTCCAAGACTGTCTAACTGCGGGTGTAATAAAGCTAATTTGCTTCGGTGATCCACGGCTCCTGATACTTTTAATTGTTTTATTTCCGCTGGCCATTCTAATTCCTGGTGCAGTTTAATTATTCTCATTTCAGCCTCTTCTAGCTCGATCGCAGTTAAATGCTCTATTTCTGCTTTCGTTCCTCTCAATCCTTTAATAAACCGTAGTATGTATGCCATGACCCTTTGTTGTTTCTTGAATGACGAAAATTGCATAATTTTCTCATACACGCCATTCTCTTCCGCTGAAATTCTTGTCGCTGCTGACACTGCTAACTTCTCGTTTATTTTGGGCCATTCTTGCTCACCTTTCACTAGCCATTCAGGCCCATCCCACCATATCCTGGTGGTTATTAATGTCTCGGGGGGAACGCCTCTTGATCCCAAATCTGCTGGGTTCTCTTTTGATTTAACATATCCCCATTTCGCTTCAGGGATTCGTTCCAAAATATCAACGACTCTATTTCTTATAAATTTGTCTTTATTTTTTGAGTTGTTTATCCATGCTAACGTGATCATGGAATCACTCCATGCATACATTTTTGCGGTTGATGTCAAGACCCTTTTGATCTTCTGAAGTAGCTTCGCCAGGAGGTGTGCCGCACATAATTCCAATTTTGGGAGAGTCTTTGCATTTTTAATGGGATTTACCTTGCTTTTTGCGGCCACTATTATTATCTTAGACTCAACCTTCAGATACACTACTGCTGCGTATGCCTTTTCGGACGCGTCAGCAAATCCATGCAGCTCTGCTCCACTAGATGGTGTTATTTGAAACCATCTTGGTATCTGCAAACTTTTCAGCGAGTGAAGACTTTGCGCAAATCTCTTCCAATCAGCGCTCAATTTTTCCTCCAATGGTACGTCCCATTCTATTTGTTGCCTCCATAAATATTGAATGAATAGCTTGGCAGTTACCGTTACTGGGGTCAGCCAACCCAATGGATCAAAAATCTTTGCCAGACTCGACAACGCCAATCTCTTAGTTACTCTATCTTCACCGCCTATTTGCATGTTGAATGTGAAGCAATCCATGGTTGGGTTCCACTGTAACCCTAATGTTTTCAGACACTCATCTTCTCGTATCTGTAGTACTTCATTTTCTTCTCTTCTGCTTACGGCACACAAAACTTCAGGGGCATTTGCGATCCATTTTCTTAAATGTAAACCGTAAGTTTCTAGCTCTTTCGATATTAGTTTTTGAACATCCCGGCACTCTTCCTTTGAATTTGCTCCTGTTAGCAAATCGTCCATATAGAAATCGTCCTTTATTCTATTGCCAATGCCCTGATTTGTACATCTCTTACCAATTTCTATAAGCGTCCTTATGGCCAGAAACGGTGCTGACGCCGTGCCATATGTGACCGTAGTGAGCTTATATTGTTGCACCGGCTCGGACCTACTATTTCTCCAGAGTACATACTGATATTCCTGGTCTTCCTCTTCTACTTTAATTTGTCGGAACATTTTTTCCACATCGGCTGATATGACGAATCTCCACGATCTCCACTTAGTAATGATGTCGAATATGTCCTTTTGTAGTTTGGGACCTGTATGAAGGATATCGTTCAGCGACTTTCCATTCGATGTTTTTGATGACGCATCGAACACAACCCTTACTTTAGTGGTAAGACTGGTTTCTCGGACAACCGCTTGATGGGGCATATAATACTTCGCTAGTTTTTTCGTCTCTACCTTCACCATGTGCCCCATTGATATTAGCTCATCTATCGTCCTTACATATTCTTCTCTCAACTCCGTACATTCTTCCAGTCTTTTCTCCATATTTAAAAATCTTGCCATTGCTCTTTTATGTGATTCTCCCAATACCTTGTCTTCAGCAAACGGTAACCTGACGACGAATCTTCCTGATTGGTCTACTCGTGTTGTTTCTTCATAGAGTTTTAAGCAATAATCATCTTCCATGATCGTTTCTTCGTCTTCTATCTCCTCAATTTCCCAAAATCGCTCAATAGTTGTGGTAGCAACATACCTTCCGCTACCTTTTCCAGGCCTCATTAGTATTTTTCCAGACAGGATCCAGCCAAACTTCGTGTTTTGTGCCACAATCGCTTCATCATGACGAACTCTTCCCTCCAATATTTGTGGGAAAAGGTCGGCCCCAATTACCATATCGATTCTTTCAGATTTGTTGAAGTTTGGATCGGCCAGATTAATGTTCTTCCATCTTCCAATATTGTATTGGAAGCTATTATCTGGATGAGCTGATGCTAGTTTCGGCAGGACTAGTGCTTCCACTTTGATTTTAGTGTTGCTGACAAATCTAGGTCTTATTTCCATTAGTACTTTAGATTTTGCCATTCCCACCATGGTTTCTCCGAGACCTCGTAGTTTCACCTCCGTCTTCGTCTTTGGTAGTTGTAGTAGCTGCGCTGCGTCTTCCGATACCGATGTTATTTGGGATCCTTGGTCAATTAAAGCCCTTAATGTTACGTATTCTCCATGTAAAGACTTTACACGAACTTGGGCGGTAGCCAGAAGAACATTTGTTGCTGAGTTTGTTGTCATTGCCTTCGTGTTGCTGATTCTCTCCAAATGGATTAGTGTGTTATGACTCAATCCGCACTTCTGACATTTGCTATCACTCAAACACCGCTTATCTTTCCCGTGTTTGAGACATTTGAGGCATAACTGCGCTGTCTTTACCCAACTATATCTCTCGTTCGATGACTGTGCCGCAAATTTCCTACAAGCAACAATATCATGCCCATTAAACTTGCAGAATCGGCATTGCTTCTTTTCCGCCATTCCAGATCTATCCTGCGGCTTAAATAGTCCTGGTACGAATTGTTTTCTGCTTGTTGAAGCCTCCAGTGCTTGATACTGCTGTTCCAGAAAGTCCAACACATCTGCCAGTCTTTGAATCTCTTTAGATTTTTTTACATTTTGCTCATACTGAATAAGCCCCTCCTTATCGAGTTTACGTATGATAATTCGGGCTAAAATTGGATCCGCATGGTCTAAAGGAATATCCATTGCTTTTAAAGCATGAATACTCTCATTCACGCTGTCTAGCAATTTTCTTAGACCCACCGCCACTTGGCTGTTTATACTTGGGTGATCCAGAATCTTGTCCACTAGTTTCGTGAACAAAATTCTTTTATTATTATATCTCTTCTCCAGCAATTCCCATGCTGCTTTATAATTTGCGTCTGTGACTTGCAGATGCTGAATTAAACGGAAGGCATCTCCTCTTAAATTCGTTTTTAGGTAGTACAGTTTTTGAACTTCGGATAATTGAGAGTTTCCATCTACCATTTTCTTAAACAGGTCATGAAAGGAATTCCAATCCTCCACATTTCCATTGAAGCATGGAATCTCTATCCTTTTTAATTCCACAGTCTGTGATTCTTCTTTCAAGCCACTCATCTTTACAATTATATTTTGTATTTTTGTGTTCATTTTTTCTTCTATGTCTTCCAGTTCTTCATCCACTTCTTCCATTCCATGTTCTGTGGTTAATTCCAAATGAAGCCGCTTGATGTCGTCGAATTGTTTTTCCCACATAGACTTCATATTTTCTAGAGCATATATGGAGACCCCAGAAATATCTGCTTCCATGGCATCGGAAAACTTCATGATCCTTCTGCGGAATTGAGACAGCACTGCATTTTTTCTCTCACTATTGGTATGTGGGGTGGCTATGGTCAATTCCTTCAACGCTGCTCGCTCTTCTACTTGCTGGGTGACTTCTCTCTTCTTCTCATATAATTGCTCTTGTAGCATCTGCTCCATTTTCTTTTGAAATATCTCCTGCTGTCTCTTCAGTTGCTCCTGCTGTGTTTGAAATTGAAGTAGCATGTTTTCCTGTAATGCCCGAAATTGTTCCATTACTGCTCCTTGGTTCTCTTTTTCCTTGCACCCTTTTCGTGCTCAGTTGTCGTTGTAGGATTTGTCAGTAGCGCAAGCTCCACTTTTTCGCTTCCGGTTTCCTCATTTTCGGGCTCCTCTCTAATTTGTTGCATGTGTTCCTTGCATTTTTCATAGGAACTCTCAATTCTCTCCCAGATGTTGTCCTTGAAGTAGACATCGCTATTCGGCCCAAGTTGCTCTAATTTATAATTATTTAGCTTTGCTTCCTCCATTTTATTCTCTAGCGACTTGGACGTACTTTCCAATGTAGCCTTTCTGAACTTCTCCGTCTTTAGTTTTCCAGAAATCTCAATGATTTCCTTAAGGATTTTATTTTGAATTTTGTAAAGAATATGTCTATCTGCCGACATTTTTATTATTTGTTTTTTTTTTTTTTCTTTTAGTATTTGCCTTTTAGCTGTTATTAATTGGTTTTGTTTTTTTTTGATATATTTTTTTTTTTTAATTTTTGTTTTTGCCTTCTTTTTTTTTTTTTTTTTGGCTATTTGTATTTTTTTTACATATATATTTTCTTAGCGCTGTTTTTTTTTATTTTTTTTTGTTTTGTAGTTGCCTTTATTCTTGGCTCTTATGATTCTTGGTTCAGCCCTTTTGGCTTTTTCTTTTCCTGTTTTATTTATAATATATTGTTTCTATATTTTTTACGGCCGCTGATCTCTTTCTCTCGAAGGACCAATGATGTAGTAGGAGAAATGAAAACACCCGTACGGTTTGGTTGTATCTTCAAATCTAATTTATTATGCCATTCAATCCTGTTTATATACTATCTTACCAACTAATTCTTAAACTACACTAAGCGAACAATCTTATCTTCCTTATTAGACGAATAACAACAGTACCTAATTACAGCGTCCCTTTTAAGTGATAAGCCGGTCATAAACTACCTAAGCGTCTTCCATATGCGCGGCAGGAAAACCCTAAACAATTATCGCTTGTAAACTCATTTACTTTATGGCTACATTAGATATGCATTAAGAAACCATAAACTGTAAAGAGATAAACAATCTCTATTGAAAGAGTAGGGATAAATGATCCTAATGACCTGAACTATTTTGATAAGAAAAGTATGCTTAAGATATTTTATTACTCCACCTTAAGATTATTCTAATGTATAGATTGTGTTCATATTTTTATGAACAGGATAATAGCGCAATAACTATAGCAACAATCAAAGAAAAAAAAATACGGAACACTCAATGAACGGAAATGCAAATTGTAATCAGCTAATGAGGGGGTATTCATTGTAATGTTCGTTTTTTTCCAAAGTGGTTGTTGGTATTGATGTAATTTTTGCAATATTTCTTGCTTACCTTCCCAAAGCGTTCGATTGAATGAAAAATAAAACAAAATTGAAAATGGGGGTTTCCGGTGCTAGTTGGCGGGCAGCAAAACGAAACAAAACAACGAAAATAACGAACTTGCATTGGAATCACGTCCATTAAAATCCTTCACACTTACACTTCACAAAAAATGTTAATGGCCACAACTATTGACTGGAAAGCAAAGCGACGATGACTACTTTCACCAATCGAACAGGTTTTTGTTGTTTTATTTCGGAATTGCTGTTGTTGTTGGTTTGAGTTAACAAATCTTTGTTGCTGGTGTTTATAGAGCAATTGAATGCGAAACCATTAAAAGAGCTACAAAACTCAGTCGAAGCGATTTTTGTTTGTCCTACATCACAAATTTGTGGTTATTTCGAAATATTGAAGTGAGACGCAACAAAGTATAGATATATATGTATATTCTTGTTCGTCTTGACATTCTAAGTCGATTTAGCCATGTCCGTCTGTCTGTCGAAAGCACGCTAACTTTCGAAGGAATATAGATAGGAGCTTGAAATTTTCTACAAATACTTTCTATTACTGTAGGTCGGTTGGTATTGTAAATGGGCTATATTGCCATGTTTTGATTAGTTGCCATATAAACCGATTTGGGATTTTGACTTCTTGAGCTGGTACATAAATTTTAGGAAGAATCTATCTTTCAAACACTCTAAGAACTTCCTCGTCTGCTTTCCCAAGTACCCTTGCTTCTAAACCATATAACAACACGGGAAGTATCAGTGTCTTGTTTAGTGTAATCTTCGTCTGTCGGGAGGTGGCCTTGTTTCTAAGCTGCTCACATACTCCAAAGTAGCATCTGTTTACCAGAATTATTCTTCTTTATTTCAAAACTGGTGCTTTTCGTTTCGGCTACGGCGGTGCCGAGGTAGATAAAGTTGCTCTCTATCTCAATTAATTATCTTAATCTGCTTGGGTGGAGGCCACGGTAGCGCAGAGGTTGGCATGTCCGCCTATGACGCTGCACGCCTGGGTTCAAATCCTGGTGAGAACATCAAAAAAAAATATTTTTTTTCAGTGGTGGTTATTCCCTCCTAATGCTGGCGACATTTGTGAGATACTATGACAGGTAGAAACTTCTCCCCAAATAGTTGTCGCACTGCGGCATGTCGTTCGGACTAAGCTATAAAAAGAACATATTATGTATTGTCTCCTTTCTTGTGTAAGGGACATAGTATGCTGAGGTTCCAATCGTCGGATACATATTCTTTTCGCGCAGACAAGCTGCTGCATACGGAACATCGTTTTCCCTCTGATCTTAAATAGTTCAAAGGGCAACCCTTCGTCTCCTACTGCCTTGTTGTTCTTCAGTCGTGTTGCTGCTACGTGGACCTCATTCTAACTACCATAATCAATGGTTGTTTCTTAGGTATCCTCTTCGCCGCCACCGTCGGACAGCTCGGTAAAATGTTCTTTCCATATTGTAAGCACACTGTCTGTACCAGTTGCCAGATTTCACTCTTTGTGTCTGCAGGAGATGTGCCTGCACCAAAGCCATTGATGTTTGATTCCTTGATAAATTCCCGGACTCATTCTGGCTGCAGTACATCTTAAGTGGCTCACTCTCACGTCTTTCCATTTTCTTTTTTTTCTGCGGAATAGACGTTTCTCCTCTCTACTTGTCTTCCGATACCTTTCCTTCATCTGACGCGCTGCTGATTGCAGGGCTGCTCTGTGTGTCGAATTCTTGGCTTCAGTAGCATTTCGACTCTTTTGGTCGTACCATGAGTTTCTTGGGGGAGGCTTCTGGCACCCAAATTATGGATTTCGCGGCATTTTCTATCGATTGGACAATGGTTTGCCACTGAGCCGTTATATCATCGGGACAAGGTGTACTTTCTTCAAATAGTCGGCTCGGACGGGTGGGGTATGCCGTTGCCATCTGTTATGTGAGCAGCTTTTCAATGTCGACCTTCCGTGCAGTGTCAGATCGTACTTTTCTCGCTACACTCAAACGGGTGCGAATCTTTGTTGCCACAAGGTTAAGACCCGAATCTATGTTCGTTTCTTGGATCGATCATACATCTAACACGCTGGATGAATGCCTTCTATCTATTAAAAGCTGATCAATTTGGTTCATTCTTGATCAGGGGACAACCATGTGGCTTGGTGAATTGTTTTTTTATGTTGAAATCTGGAGCTGCTAACTGTCATGTGTTTGGCTCAGCGAAGTCTATTGGCCTCAAACCATTATCGAAAGTTATCTCGTGGAGGCTTATTTTCCGACTGGTGGACTAAAGATATTTTCCGTCCCTATTGTCGCTACAGAACGATTTATATATCATGAGCGGGGCAGCGGTCTCTCTCTCTCTCTAGCCACTCATAGAAAATATCCTTGGTTTGCCAGACCTTGCCTCCGTCGTGGCATGGGAACAAGTAAGGCTGATGTTGAATAATTTGGCTTTTGTGCCGTTTGTAGCTCATTCAGCGGAGTAAAGCTGGAGATAAGTTGTTTCAGTCTCCGACTAACTACAAATCCACAGCCAAATTCATGCCTCGTATCATGGCAGATATGTTGTTGCTGGGACGCCATTCCGGAGCCATGACACTTCCTGTAAGGCGGTAGTGTCTGCCTGTACTTCTCCAGTACATCCGCTTATGCTTACATTGCACCTTCTCTATAAAGAGTGCGGACATTTCAATTGCACATCTGGAGATAATGATCCTTTTTTTTTGTTTGCGTGGGTCGTCAATGTTAAGGCAGTCCGTTTTTATTATTCTTTTGTTTCTCAGAGTAATCCTTACCGTGTGTGGGTTACTGGTCCGGTGCCCCAACCCCATGAGTAATGTGGGATCGCACATGTATACTTCGATGTTGAGTGCCTCTTGTTCCAAGATACAAGATACCTGTGGACGTGCCCGTTGGCTTTCAGCTTAGCTTCCCATGATAAAGATGAACACAACACAAGTCGGAGCTCAAAGTTGCAGTCTGTTTGGTGGTCACAGATATTCCGAGTCCGCCGGGTATAGATTTCTTTTTAAATAAAACAAAAACGGTTGTGGATATCAATGAAATTATTTATTTATTTAAAATTACGTTCTACGCCATTATGTATGCAGCATGGGAGCGCTTGTAGAACTCCAGACGCTGAACCCAATTTTCGATGATTTTCAAGCATAAATCGGGCGATACTGCTGGACCATTTCGTGGGATAACCCGTTCTCCAAACTTTGTTCCCAATAAATTGATTGTGACATTCGCTGTGTGGCTTTTGGCGCCGTCCTGTTGGTACCACATTTCCTCCAAGTCGATATCATCCAATTGGGACCAAAAATATTCATTTATTATTGAACGGTAGTGATTTCCATTCACTGTAACGTGCCTGTTTTGATCATCACGGAAGAAGTACGGCCCAATAATGCTGCCGGCCCAATAACCGCATCAAACCGTAATTTTTTCGAGATGCAATGATGACTCATGGAGTACGTTTTTTTTGCTGTCTGAACTCATCGCTGAATATGATTTTTCGATGAACGACGCACATTCATCATGAAATGGCTAACCTTACCGAAGAGAAATGTCTAAAGAGCGGCAAATAATATAGATTCGTTTATTGTCCCTATCGGCCCACTTTAGAAGTGCTCCTGAAAAAAACCCCTGTAGATACAAAAAACTTTTTTGTAAAGAAAGCGGACAAATGCGACATTTAGAGATATTACCAATTGGCCATTGCTTGATCAGATAGAAATAGTGTCTTATAAAATATTTTCTCAGTTCTCCAGAGGTTAGGCAGATGAAAATGTTATCTGGACATGATGGCAATCCATTATGGTGTGAAATCAACATTTCGTTATGTTGCATACAGGTTGGCAAGTCGAATATACAATCAGTTTATTGCAATGCTGGCCATTAATGGATGACATGGTGCAAGATTGGTCAATAGAAGTTACCAATGAATTTTGAACATCACGCCACTAAATGGGGGCAGTGCTCAACAGCAAAGAGGTTTTGGTAGCCAAGTTGGTTTTTTTGCATCTGCTAAAAATTTAAGTACTTATTCGTGAACCTAAAATTGCATTTCATCTATCGCATTCATAGTTTGTTTTTTAAGACAACTAACTACCAACAAGCAAATTCAAATTGTAACAAAAATATTATTTAGAAAATAGAAAAAAAAAATTGATGTTATAAAGGGTGATTTTTTTGAGGTTAGGATTTTCATGCATTAGTATTTGACAGATCACGTGGGATTTCAGACATGGTGTCAAAGAGAAAGATGCTCAGTATGCTTTGACATTTCATCATGAATAGACTTACTAACGAGCAACGCTTGCAAATCATTGAATTTTATTACCAAAATCAGTGTTCGGTTCGAAATGTGTTCAAATTTTGACAAATTTTGTTCAGCGATGAGGCTCATTTCTGGTTGAATGGCTACGTAAATAAGCAAAATTGCCGCATTTGGAGTGAAGAGCAACCAGAAGCCGTTCAAGAACTGCCCATGCATCCCGAAAAATGCACTGTTTGGTGTGATTTGTACGCTGGTGGAATCATTGGACCGTATTTTTTCAAAGATGCTGTTGGACGCAACGTTACGGTGAATGAACACATTTCGAACCGAACACTGATTTTGGTAATAAAATTCAATGATTTGCAAGCGTTGCTCGTTAGTAAGTCTATTCATGATGAAATGTCAAAGCATACTGAGCATCTTTCTCTTTGACACCATGTCTGAAATCCTACGTGATCTGTCAAATACTAATGCATGAAAATCCTAACCTCAAAAAAATCACCCTTTATATCGCAATCTGGTCCGATCTGAACCGGATTTGATTCGGATGTTGGGAGGCTTAAAACAACTCACTAATTCATATTTTATCAAAATCGGATAACAATTGCGTCTTTAGACCTTCAATTGGCAGATCGAACTATATGGCAGTTATATCTGAATATTGTTAGATATGGACCATATTTTAGCCGAATATCGGGAGGCTTAAGACACCTCACTGTTCCTAATTTCATGGAAATCGGATAATAAATGCGTCTGTTATGGGATTAAGACCCTAAACCGGCATATCGATCTATATGGCAGCTATGTGTAAATATGGTCCAATATGAGCCATTTTGGGTTTGAATATCGGGGCTCCTAGAACAACTTCCTGTCTCATATTTCAGCGAACTCGGAGGAAAGTGTAGCTTTTACGGGTGTAAAATATATGGCATTTATATCCAAATATAGACAACAATAGGGCTAAATATTTCTTAGAATTTTTTAGAACGGAAGGAATTCTTTGTTCCATGGATGTCAATAATACTAAAATTAATATTTTTGAGTTTGTAGCCATATTTTCTACAAAATTTTTCGTTTTTATTTTCTTTTCAGGTAAGTTTTACTCTATAAAAGTGGGAATTTTAATTGAATAGAACGAGCTATAAATGTAAGTTTGGCTAAGTCTTATTTACTACAAATTATTATTAGCAAATCTTTGCAATTTGACATTGACATAACAAGTAGAGTCAGTTTTATATGGAACATGACAAACTTTCCTTCAAAATCGAAATTTGGATTTTTCAAAATTTCAAAAATGGTTTTGATAATTTCTAAACCCTACACCACCACTGTGGTACAGGGAATTATAACTTTGTGCATTTGTTTGCAACGCTTAAAAGGAGAAGAGCTAGACCCATTGATAAGTATACCGATTAGAATCACTTCCTGGTTCGATTTAGCTATGGCTGTCTGTCCGTCTGTCCATGTATTCTTGTGATCAAGTTACAGGTCGCATTTACTGTCCGATTGTCATGAAATTTTGCACAAAACTCGTTTTTCGCCCAAGGACGAACGCTATTGGTTGTGAACGAAATCGGTTCGGATTTAGATATAGCTCCCATATATATCTTTCATCCGATATGGACTTTTCAAGCTATAAAAGCTTCAATTTTGGTCCGATCTTTACCGAATTTGGCACGGGGTGCTTTATTTGACGTCTTAATATGTACGTAAAATTTCATTAAAATCGATCCTGATTTAGATATAGCTCCAATGTATATATTTTATACGATATGAACTTTTAAGGCATTAAAAGCCATAAATTCGGTCACATCTCTACAATATAGGTCGTGAGATATTCTATTTGACGTCCAGGTATGTGTCATCAAAATTGCGCAGGTTTCGATGTAATTGCCATATAATCTTTGATCCACTATGGCCTTTTAAGGACGTGGAAATCCAAATTTGTTATCCTATCGTAGGAAAATCTTACAAGGTCCTATTTAATATTTCAATTGGTATCTGAATTAAAGTCTGACTAGATTTCGAGATAAGTTCTACATATAAAAAGTACTACGTACTCCAGGTGGTGTAGGGTATCATATAATCGGCTCCGTCCGACTTTTGCCTTTCCTTACTGGAGTTTAATTTGGAAAAGAAAGCATACTCAAGACCATTTCTTGAAGATCATATATTGAGGAATTTTTTTATTAATTGTACCAACTATGGTTAATGTTCTAAGATTTTGTTTTTAAACTTTACGGTCTTATCCACAAAACTTTATGAAGCCTTAAAATCGGTTTATTTGACGGTTCTATAAAGGAAATATATCAAATAAACCTATTTTAAATCTACATTATGTTATGTCCGTGAACATTAATTTGAATTTAACTTAGCCAAGACACAAACCCGACATTTTAACGGATCTATGTTAAGTGATAAACAGAGCACTGTTAACTAATTTTCTTTTGTATTTGAAATAAAAAAAATCATTTTTAACATTTTCTCACCTAATATTTTCTAAAATCACTTGCTAAAGAATTTATATACAACTATAAAATGCTTAATAATAACTAAACCCTCAAACCTCTATGCCAAAAAAATTTTATTTAAGACCTATATGACCCATTTTTAAAACGGCAAAGCAGTGAACTCGTCAAAGATAGGTGATACAAACTAATACCAGAATTAGCCCCTACCACGAGCTATTAGAAGCAGAAGTCCCCATATTCAAATTGTATTTCAGATCGGAGAAATTTCGCCCCAAAAGTTATATTTGAATTTAACAAAATGGCCCACTGTGCTGGACTGGTCATAGATAGCTGATACAAACTAATACCAGAATTAGCCCCTACCAAGAGCTATTTGAATCAGAAGTCCCCATATTCAAATTGTATTCCAGATCGGAGAAATTTCGGCCCAAAAGTTATATTTGAATTTAACATAATGTCCCACTGTGCTGGACTGGTCATACATATCGTATTTTGAAGACAGCTTTGAAGGCCGAACAAAAGGCCTTCTAGGGCTCTGAAATTGTGCTTATAGTTTGGATAACCATATAATATGTAACATTTTGTGAAGATATCTTTATCAGATCACGAATGACAGAATTAATACCACTAATTTTTTTCTCATCCCACTGTTCGGAAAGCCGCAGAGCGACAACTCTTTGGAGAGAAGTTCTTTTATGTCTTCTATAGTGCCTCACAAATGTCGCCAGCATTAGTAGGGGAAAACTGCCGCTGAAAATTCTTTCTGATGTTCTCGCCAGGATTCGAACCCAGAGGTTAAGCATCATAGGCAAACATGCTAACCTCTACGCTTCGCTCTGTAAACTTTTTCCTATGAGCGAAGGTAATGTTATGCTATAGAACAGTGGTGGACATAATAACCACAAACCAGATTAACAACCAATTAATACATACCTCTGCCATAAAAATTTCAATCTGTATTATGCCTGGATAAATATCCGTATTCGACTTATCCATACTACATTTTTTCTGTATTTCCTGAAATGTTTCTTCGTTCAGAGCATTATAAAGATTTTCCTACTCACTCGAATTAAGGATTTAATTTGCATATCACTCAATAATTGAAGACCGTAGAGCGATGGAGCTGGATAAAATATTAATCTCGACATAAAGATGTGATAATATTTGGGTATACCCGCAATGTTGTGTTTTTTATCTTTTAATCTCTTATCCATATTTCCTTAAAATGTTCATATCCACTTTCACATGTAAGTATGAATTCATTCATACCTACATACATATATCCAATATCTTTGCATGCTTTATTCCTGTGGATCAATAAAACGTAAATAAAAGTGTCTGCAGGGATTTCTTTTTGAAGAATAATTTTCTTTTCTCTTCTCAGTATGAGTATGATAATTAAGGGGAAATTTTAGAAGTGAAATATATACCGAGACCTAACCGCTAAACAAAAATGTATTAATAATGTGGCCTGTTATACCCACCACCATTGGGTAAGGGGAATATTCATTTAGTCATTCGTTTGCCAAAACATCGAAATATAAATTTTAGATTTTATAAACTGTATATATTTCTGCCCGTCATACAATTCTAACACGATTTAACGATGTCCGTGTGGCTGTTCGTCCGCATGTCCATCCATCTGTCCGTCTATCTGTCTGTCCGTCTGTTTGTCTGTTCGCTCGTCTGTCCGTCCGTCTGTCCGTCCGTCTGTCCGTCCGTCCGTCCGTCTGTCCGTGCGTCTGTCAGTCCGTCTGTCCGTCCGTCTTACAGTCTGTCCGTCCGTCTGTCTGTTCGTCCGTCCGTCCGTCTGTCCGTCCGTCTGTCCGTCCGTCTGCCCGTCCGTCTGTCCGTACGTCCGTACGTCCGTCTGTCCGTACGTCCGTCTGTCCGTACGTCTGTCCGTCTGTCTGTCTGTCCGTCTGTCCGTCCGTCCGTCCGTCTGTTTGTCCGTACGTCCGTCTGTCCGTACGTCCGTCTGTCCGTACGTCTGTCCGTCTGTCTGTCTGTCCGTCTGTCCGTCCGTCCGTCCGTCTGTTTGTCCGTCTGTCCCTCCGTCTGTCCGTCCGTCTGTCCGTCCGTCTGTCCGTCTGTATGTCCGTCCGTCCGTCTGTCCGTCCGTCTGTCCGCCTGTCCGTCCGTCTGTCCGTCCGTCTGTCCGTCCGTCTGTCCGTCCGTCTGTCCGTCCGTCTCTCCGTCCGTATATCTGTCTGTCCGTCTCTCCGTCCGTATATCTGTCTGTCCGTCGGTTGTAAATTTTAAAATTTTGCATAGATCTATATTCTTCAATAAACAGCTTAAGTTTTAGAACTGGTCTTATCGAACTATAGACCGATTTACAGATATAGGGTCCGGAGCCTATAAAAGGCGCATTTATTATCCGATTTCGTTGAAATTTGAAACGGTAAGTTTTCCTTAGCCCCTTGACATCCTTGCCAAATATGTTTCCCATCGGGTCATATTTATATAGCTGCCATATAGACCCATCTCCCTGTGTAGGGTCTTAAGCCCCATAACAGCCATACTTATTACCTGTTTTCGCTGAAATTTGGAGGAGTGAGACAACCATTACATATATGAATACATATATCATTACATATATCAGTCTATATTTAGCAGCCTTATAGACCAATTTTTTGCTATAAGGTCCTAAAGCCCTAAAAGACGCATATATTATTCGATTTTGCTGAAATTGGAAACAGTATGTTGCATTAAGCCTCCAGACATTCGACCCGAATATAGTTCAAATCCAACCCCCTCCGCTTTCTCCAAAAGTACCAACCACAATTAAATGTGAACTGATAGGACACACCACCATTTCCCTGATATTTTTGGCATTTCCGTTTTTAGGGCAAAGGCCCCTGCACCCCCCTGAGGGCCAAAAAACCCCACGTGCAAAAACACGTGGTGCAAAATTTCATTCTAATCGGATAAGAATTGCGCACTCTAGAGGCTCAAGAAGTCAAGACCCAAGATCGGTTTATATGACAGCTATACCAAGTAATGGCCCGAATTGAACCATACTTAGCACAGTTGTTGGATATCATAACAAAACAAATCGTGCAAAATTTCATTCCAATCGGATAGGAATTGCGCACTCTAGAGGCTTAAGAATTCAAGACCCCAGATCGGTTTATATGGCAGCTATATCAGGTTATGGACCAATTTGAACCATACTTGGCACAATTATTGGATATAATAACGAAACACGTCGTGCAAGATTTCATTCCAATCGGATAAGAATTGCGCACTCTAGAGGCTCAGGAAGTCAAGACCCAAGATCGGTTTATATGGCAGCTATATCAGGTTATGGACCGAACCGAACACTGATTTTGGTAATAAAATTCAATGATTTGCAAGCGTTGCTCGTTAGTAAGTCTATTCATGATGAAATGTCAAAGCATACTGAGCATCTTTCTCTTTGACACCATGTCTGAAATCCCACGTGATCTGTCAAATACTAATGCATGAAAATCCTAACCTCAAAAAAATCACCCTTTATATACTTTATAGGGTCTCAGACGAATATTTCGAGTAGTTACAATCAGAATGACGAAATTAGTATACCCCCCATCTTATGGTGGAGGGTATAAAAACAGAACCCCTACCCCTCGTCCGAGGCAATAGATGAAAGGTCTTTGAGAATAGAGTGCAAGAGTGCCAAACGCTTATGCAAAATGGCAGGGATAAATGAAGAGGACTTAATGAAGGGACTTTGAGATTGATGTGAAAATCTAATATCAGAGTTTGGAGACAAGTATCTGGGGCCTGCAGCAAATTTCCTGTAACGCGTAAGCAGGCCGTTTGGGACAATAAAGTAATGTACATCTAAACAAAACCCATGACTATGGGAACTGGCTTCAAAATAGTTAAAAAAATTTAAATTTAACAAGCCACTTTAGGGAGTAGCGAACCGCACCGTACCGGGCCAGCTAGTGGTATAATAATATAGGATAATAAATTTATACCTGGTGGTGGGCATCCAAAGTTTATCATGGTCGAACTTAATGCGTTTTTAATTGTTATACCTTCCACCATAGGATGGTATTATTCTAACATCGCCAATCCGTTTGTAACACAAAGAAATATTGGTCTTAGACTCCCATAAGGTGAATATATACTTGATCGTCATGACATTTAAAGTCGATATATTATAGCTATGCCCGTACGACTGTCCGTCTGTCTGTGGAAAGCACTCGAACTTTCGAAGGAGTAAAGCTAGGCGTTTGAAATTTTGCACAAATACTTCCTTTTAGTGTATTTCGGTTGGGATTGTAAATGGCCCATATTGGTCCAAGTTTTGATATAGCTACCATAGAAACCGATTTCCCCATTATACTTCTTTAGCTTCTAGAGAGAGCGATTCTTATCCGATTTGCCTGACATTTTATACAATGGCGTTTTCAATGATGTTTAATAGATGTATGGTTTGTATTGGTTGTATTGGTCGATCTAGGCGCAATACTTATCCGATTTATCTGAAATTTTGCACAATAACTTCTCTCCTATTACTTTCAACATATGCGACCAGTATGGTCTGAACCAGTCTAAAACCTGATATAACTCCCATATAAACGGATATCCCGATTGTTCTTCTTGAGCTCTTAGAGGTCGCAGTTCTTGATTTGACTGGCCTGATTTGACTGACATTTTGCACAACGACTTCTCCTATATGCTTCAACATACGTGCCAAATATGGTGTGAATCGGTTATTAACCTGATATAGCTCTCATATAAACCAATCTTCCGATTGTACTTCTTGAGCCCCTATAGGGCGCAACTCTTATTCGATTTGGCGGAAATTTTATACTTTGACATACTATGGTACTTCCATCCAAACCAAGTGTGCCCCGAATCGGTCCATAACCTGACATAGCTCCAATAGCATAGCAATTCTTATTCATTATCCTTTGTGTGCTTATAAAGAGATACCGGGCAAAGAACTTGACACATGGGATCTATGGTGGAGGGCATATAAGATTCGCCCCGGCCGAATTTAGCACAGTTTTACTTGTTTTTCATTAAAGTCAATAATATTTGACCATTTACATCTCTTGCCCAAATTGTACACCAGTAAAGCAATCCATCATGATCTTATTCTCCATACAAGTTTTGGGGTGAGGACATTCGCGATTCGTTTTCCTGGGAGGGATAAATGGAGAGTGAATGCTGTACTTCAGGTGGATAAGACCTCCTTCCACACCAATGATCCCTTCCCTGAAGCACTCAGTATCGGTATGTGCCTAAAACTGCCGGCGAATGTACGGTCTTTCAGGCAGAGGTCTGTGTGTAGCTCAAAACTCAGGATTTTTGGGGACAGTAATGCGGCGCTCAAGGTGAGATCCAGATGCATGGCGAATTGTTTGGAATCCCAGGATAAGCTTCGGGTCCACGATGTGGCGCTGACAGAGTTTCCTGGACATGAGGGGATTCCAGGACATGAGACAAGACGGACAAGTTCGCCAGGAGGGGTTATTCTGCGCCGGGCTGGTCTTGCCTATGTGCCATTGGTCGGGCTACTGAATACAGTAGATGGCCAGAGCGGCGTCGGGGGCAAGATGGGACTCTGTGGATGGTTGCTGGACTGCAAAGGCGCTTTGGCCTGTCATCGACCGGAGGGGGACGAGGGAGTTGCTGGTGTTCGATAAGAGGTCGATGAGTAGTTTAACAGGGATCATAACCGGGCACTGTACCATAGGCCGCCTGGCGGCTCGCATGGTAATGGCACACAATGACTTCTGCAGAAGTTGCCTCCATGGGGATCAAGAGGAGACTATCGAGCACTTGCTGTGTTCATATCCGGGTCTGCAGAGCCTACGTCCTCACCTTTCTAAGGAGTCGTTTTTTCGTTTTTTCTGCGATCTGGGTGAACTTGCAAACCTACCTCTAGTAGGTCTCCTAAGATTGTGTTGACGGAGCAGGATGGTTCCGACGGGTGGTGCCATAAGCTCCGGCGTAGGTACATCCGTGTTGCGTGGAGATGGGCGTTCTTCACCCCACGCTCTATTTCACCATTACTCCTGTTTTTCTTTTTTTCGTTTATAACCTCTTGTCCGAGGTCTCACATCTTCTTTTTCTTCACTTTCTTACAACAATACCACAATACCAAACTGGCCTCCGAGTGAACTCATCTATGGTGGGCAGCCCACTCAACCTAACCCATCCCAGTTAGGGTAGGTTGACTTAATTGGGTTAGGTTAGGTAAGAGTGGCAGTCCTTTACAGACTCCCTTAGACAATTTTAAGTCCATTGTGATACCACAGTAGCCACAGACTAAGGCCTTTGGCAACAGTCGAACCCACGACCCCCGCACTTGTAATCCGAGCACGCTACCAACTCGGATACCGGGGCGCCTAAAACATGAGTACATTTGAGTAAATTTTTACAGAATACGAGGTAGTGGGTTCTCTAGATAAAACCCAACCGAGCTTAGCACGTTTTTACTTGCTGTTCTTTTATATCTTCTTGCCAATCATTCCAATCCTTTTGCAATGTACAATAATTCCTAAGAAACTCTATTCTAAATATCAATGAATTCAATTCTCAAAATTATGGCAACACCATTTCAAAATCGAATTTCCTAAAAAAAAGGTTGTTATGGGTGTTTTGCCTCTTTGCCTTCTTTATAATGCCTAGACTTATCACACTAATTTCCCCTTGGCTGTATATTTGAACTGGCCCATTATGGAGATGGTGGCCTAGGACATGCACTTTAAAAGTTGTTGTATTTCATGTGCAATAAATACAAGTGCATATATACTCGTATATTGGGTTTACTGACGCTATCCATTCACTCCTTACTACCCACACACAAATTGGAGAGCCAATGGAGTGCAAACTTGTTGTCGAAAACACTGGTCCAGGAATCAAACCGTGTCTCTTTCTCTCCCGACGAAAAAAAAAACGGACTCATAAAATACAGCAAACCAAGCTGTTAACAAAAATCCTCTTTTCAATAAAGACACCTCCTTTATCCGTACCCTTGAATGGCACAAAAAACATGAAAGTCCTTTAAATTGAATACGAAATAAAAGTCGTTAAAAGAAGTCGAGATAAAATTGCATATAACACACATTTTATGTCCGCCATCTGTACAAATACGTACGTTGTGCCCGATGTGGCTACGTGGGTGTGTATTTCTTGTATTTTGGCGACCAAGTGCATGAAGAGGCCGCATGTATGGGGTATGGGGAATGGTATAGGGAACATTTTGGCCATTACCAGTGACGGCTTTTAATCCGTGAAATGGCTTTGTTAGCTTTTAAATTTCGCTGAAAAGGTTTTGTAGGATTTTCAAGGAAAACAATCGTTAAAAAAAACTCTATGTATGGCAAAGTATTGTCGCTGAATTCTTTCTTATTTGTTGTTGCAGTGATTATAAGGAAGCAGGAGTATGGGCATTTTAATTGAAAATATGCGCATTTTATCCTTTTGCTGCTGAATGAGAGAATTTCTTGTATCGTAGAGGATAACGTTAATATGTTTAAAGTTAAATCATTGGTTTAATTTTAATAAACTTTTATATACTTTTCGGAATATTTAGAAAAGTATATAAAAGTTTATTAAAATTTATTCTTTAGATAAAATTAAGTGAAATGTTGTCTTTAGGTGATTCTTGTTTCAACTTTTGAGTGTTATTTTTCTCCGCAAGGATATCTCTACCCCTCCTTATAGATAGTTATTTACGAAAATTTAATAGACACTCAAGGATAGCTTCTATAGTGTAACCCACTAGGAGGTGTACTCCAAAGACCCAACAGCTGCGGTGGTGATAGCATAGTCATAGCATGTTGTCTGCTACTGAGACCTCGACTGGTGAAGCGACTGCTACAGACTCCACTAGCTGACGGACGACTGGTCTGCAGAGGCTTCTGACAAAGACATTTCGTTCGAGTCTTGAGGACAAGATCCACCCTAGCTTATCTTCACAAGCCTATAATTTGCTTAGGCCAACGGACTTATCCGGCATACGAATACGCTCTGGAATAACAAAAGAGGCATCGCTCTCAGGTTTATTGTGAGGCATGGTGCGAATGATTCCAAGATTCTTACTGATAAGGAGAGAGGCTCTCTTAACGGGGCTCGGAAATTTGCTGTAAAGGCTACCTCAAATTGGTTTGGACTCGCAAACGGTACATCAGTCAGTCAAAAGACTGCGGTCATTTGGAGAGGATCCCATTCCCAAAAGAAGTAAGGTATGTCCCATGACCCAAGTATCTTTTCTAATGTCGATAAGGACGGTTTGGTGATAATGGTTGTTGACAAGGGAGAAAAACCGGGCTGCATACCTAAGAATAAGTAGAGTTGGATAGTCAATGCGACGTGCTCGCAGAATTGCATGGACCTCCTGGCTGGTTTCGAGACCTATCAAAACTACAGCTTACTCGAAATGTTACCAATTTGAACGACCACATTTGGTTGTGTGAAAATATTCTTCCTGATCCAAAGCTTGGCATGGCCACCATCACTAATAGAGGTATGCACGTGAGTTGTCGTGACACTTGTGAATTACGCGTTAGTCACGTGATTCGTAAGTGAAATTCAAATCCAATCACGTGGTCGTGCGTGACCTTGATTGATTTAAAATTCTTCGTACATGAGCGTGAGTGGGTGTAATGATGGTCAAGACACTAATCACGACTCACGAGAAAATCGAGACGCACGAGACACTCATGACTCGCGGGACAGTTACGACTCATAAGACGCTCACGAGCCACTCAGGGCTCATGAGCCACTCACGGCTCATGAGACACTCACGGCTCATGAGACACTCATGGCTCATGAGACACTCACGGCTCATGAGACACTCACGGCTCATGAGACACTCACGGGTCATGAGACACTCACGATTCGTAAGTTTTTCGTGAGTCGTGAGGACGGTTGCCAGTTTTTTTTTTGCGACAGATCCCCAAAATTCAAAAAAATCCAAAAAATCCCCGATTAAAATGTTTTCTCCTCAAGAAAATCTCCTTACTTTACTTTACTTTAATTGGTTATGACAGAACGTTTGTCCCATTAGTCAAACTCAGAATAGCTTTACAAGCCCCTTGATCTTCTGCGCTTCTATAATCCATGGCACCAAGTTTCGAGGTGTCTTCCACCAGTAGATTTTTCCTTCGGGCTTTTGGTCGTCCCGGGTTGCGTGTACCATCGTGTTTGCCTTCAAAAGAACTTTTTGCTGGAGCTTTTTCATTCATTCTGACAACATGACCTAGCCAACGCTTTGATACGTTTAACTATGCTATCGTCGCCAAGAAAATCCCGTAAAGAAGAAACAAATTACGGATGATTTTTTTTTTTTTTATAAAAAACTAAATTTTATTTTCTATTCCTTTGTTTCTCATAGTAGTTCTCAGTTTTCCGGGGGCGGGTTACTGGCCCAGCGCCCCAACCGCATGGGTTTTGTGGGATTGTACACGTATCCCTCATTGTGGCGAGCCGCTTGCTCTAAGATCCGACGCCGCCCCTAACTTGGGAAAAGACGCTGATGTTGGCCATTGGTTATTTGAAGGCGCCAATAACTCGCCTTGTCATCTCGAGTATCATTGGCACTCAGTATTTAATTAAGAGCCAGTGCCACCTGACTCCTCACTGAGATTCTCTTCTCGAAAATCGCTGACTGCCCGCGGCCGCATTTGCAGCTACTCCGCATAAAAACGGAGCTTTCCACCATCCGCAACCTTTGGACGTAGCTTTCAGCGAAGCTTCCCGTGATAACGATGGGCATCACACAAGTCGAAGCTCAAAGTTCCATCCTGTGTGGTGCTCATAGTCATCCTGTATCGGCCGGGAGACACTTCGAATCTTGGTGGAACGCTATACTACGTTCGACTAGTGGAACAAATATTCTGTCATAGCCAATTAAAGTAAACATTTTATTTTCACAGCCAAAGGATAGACGCAATTTCATTTTATCACTGTTAGTAATAAAAAACACTACGTGCTTAATTTCAGCGGATAACAATTGCCGCTTGGCTTAAGATGTCAAATCGGAAGATAGTTTTTTAATCGGTGTATATGGGAGCTATTATATCAGGTTATAAACCGATTTGGACCATACTTTGCAGGACTGTTACAAGTCGTAACAGAACACTACGCGCATTTCAGCCCAATCGGATAAAAATTGCAGTTTCTAGGAGTTTAGAAATTAAATCGAAATCTGAACCCATATGGCTCATTTGCAAATGACCAACAATTTCAAGGAGATAGTTTCGTTCGACCACTATCGTGATTTTGACAGACAGACGGACTAGATTAGATTGCATTGAATGTTGGTGGGTATAAAAGGTTGTCTTTATACCGGTACTTTGGTGGAGACACAATATCAGACATGAACCAATTTAGGGGAGTGGCATTGAACACAATTAGAGATTTTGTAAGTAGCATGGAATTCCTAACTTAAAATTTTCTTCTTAGAGGTTACTTTATAGTTTTTAGAGTGCACAACAAACCGATTACTGGCTTAGGTGTATGTCCATAGTTGCATGGGGCGGATTAATATCTGCACCCTCTTTTCAACCTAACCTAACCTAACCTAAAGCCCATGTCTATATTCATGCACAATTTCTCCTCTCGGAAGATACGTAACTACCGTATACACAAGTGTAGGTGAATATGCTTTCTATCACTAAACATAAAGAAAATTTCTATACTCAAGAAAATTTATATTTAAGCTATGCTAATGGACTTTCCCCTAGAAAATCTCCCATGTTTGCATTTTTCCCCATCAAAATCCCCGTACCCCGAATGGGAAGTCACGAAAAAAATGCCTGTTTTGGGAAAATTTCCCCTAATCTGACAACACTATTCACGATTGTCTCGTAAGTCGTGACTGTCTCGTGAGTCGTGATTATCTCGTGAGTGCCTCATGAGTCGTGATTTTTTCATGAGTCATCCCCATCAAAATCCCCGCACTACAAATGGGAAATTTTTTCCCCAATCACGAAAAAGTCCCCTGTTTTGGGGAAATTTCCCCTAATCTGACTGCTCGTGAGTCTTTGCCTCATGAGTCGTGATGGGTGCATCGTGAGTGAACGTTAGACGTGAGAGTTAAAATTTTTTTTTCGTGAGCGTGCGTGAGCCTCTCTACCCATCACCGTGGATGAATCTATTATCTTATTATACCCTCATCCATCATGGAATGGGGGTGTACTAATTTTGTCATTCCGTTTGTAAAACATCGAGATATTAATCTGCAACCCAACAAAGTACATATATTCTTGATCGTCTTGACATTCTAAGTCGATTAAACCATGTCTGTCCGTCCGTCTATCTGTTTGTTGAAACACGCTTACTTTCGAAGGAAAAAAGATAAGCGCTTGAAATTTTACACAAATACTTCGTATAAGTGTAGCTCGGTTGGGATTGTAAATGGGTCATATCGGTCCATGTTTTGATATATCTTCCGTATAAACCGTTTTGGGATCTAGACTTTTTGAGTCTCTAGACGGCGCAATTCTTATCCGATTTGGCTGAAATTTTGCATGAAATGTTTTGATTTGACTTCCAAAAACTATTCTTAGTATAGTCTAAATCGGTTCATAACCTGATATAGCTCCAATAACCTCATGAGCCTCTAAAAGCGCAATTCCTTTCCGATTTTACTGAAATTTTGCACAACGATCATAGGAGACTATGATACACATTGGTTGCCCAAAAACTAATTGCGGATCTTTTAAAAGAAAGTAAATGCATTTTTAATAAAACTTAGAATGAACTTTAATCAAATATACTTTTTTTACACTTTTTTTCTAAAGCAAGCTAAAAGTAACAGCTGATAACTGACAGAAGAAAGAATGCAATTACAGAGTCACAAGCTGTAAAAAAAATTGTCAACGCCGACTATATGAAAAATCCGCAATTACTTTTTGGGCAACCCAATAGCTCCCATATAAACCGATCTTCCGATTTTACTCCTTAAACCCCTATAGGGACAATTCTTTCCGATTTGGCTGATATTTTGCACAATGACTTCTACTCGTACTATGGTCCCTACCGTCAAAGCAAGTATTGCCCGAATCGGTCCGTAATCTGATATAGCTCCAATAGAATAGTAATTCTTATTCATTATCCTTTCTTTGGCTATAAAGTAATATCAGAGCTTGATAAATGCGATCCATGGTGGAGGGTATATAAGATTCGCCCAGGCCGAACTTAGCACATTTTTACTTGTTTTGTTATAACTCCACTGTTAAATACAAATATGGCCGGTTGGCTTGGATCATATTTGGTATGGATGCCGAGAAATCTTTTATAAGTGCCAGTTCCAAATTTCAGCGAAATGCACCTTTTTGGCAGAATTGATCTATTTTGCAAATTTGTCCATAAACATTACATTAAGGATCAGGGGCAAACTATTCACATATGAATAAGTGCTGTCCTATTCAATTTTAAGCTCAATGATAAGGGACCTTCTTTTTATAGCCGTACTAGCTGCCCCGGGCCCACTCCACTGTGCCTTCTTTTACTTTATATGAAACAAAACTGTACTTTGAATATTTATTTTAGACAATTAAACAGCTTATAGTCAAATATAATGCTACGAAAATAGTATATGTATATCGCTGGACTAACAGTATAACAATATAAATATATGAATTCCTAAGGATCTTTATTGGTCTCTGAATTCGCTCGGCGGTTTTACGGTCATCTAAGTTTGGATATTAGATGTACTCAATTCTTAAAAGACTTTATTTGAGCCCCATAATCTCATTGGGATTTTGGGAGTTGGAAGGCCCTAGGGTGGTGATTGGGGCGGTCTCTGAATTCGCTCGGCAGTTTTAGGGTCATCTTAGTTTGGATGTTAGATGCGCTCCTTTCTTAAAAGACTTTATTTGAGCCCGATATTCTCATTGGGATTTTGGGGGTTGGAAGGCCCCCAGGGTGGTGGTTGGAGGGATTAGGTGGAGGTCCTGAAAGGGGGTATGCATTTCGTGCTCTATTCCCAAATGCCCTTCATTGTAGTCCCATATTGTCATGATTGGTAAATGCGTATGTCCAATTTAGCGGTTTTATCGGAGGTGAGTTTTTCCCCAGACACTTAGCCCTGAAAAAAATATCAGCATTGTGTTCTACTCTAATATACCAACCCGATATTGACATTGTTTTAAGAGGAGCTTTTAGGCGATGAGGCATCACCCCAACACTTGGCCCCGAAATTGGTTATCAAATTCGTTTTCTAATCTCAAATACCTTTCATTGGAGCCATATATTGCCATGGTCGGTACATTTGCACCCTGTGTGGGGTGTTTAGGGGAAGGAGCGGTGCCCCAAATACATGGCCCCACATTTGGATATCAGATTCGTATTCTACTCCCAAATAACTTTATTTAAGTCCTATTTTGCGATTATTAGTAAATAATTGCTGTTTGTTTTGGGGAAGGGGGAAGTAGACCCCCAATAAATTGGTCGCGAAAGTGGGTGTCAATTTCATGCTCTACTCCCCAATACCTTTCATTTGAGCTCCACACTGACCTGGTCGGTAAATATGTCCGATTTAGGTTGTTTTGGGAAGAGGGGTGGTCTCTCAAACACTAAGCTTTGAAAATAAATCAGCATCGTGCTCTACTCTCAAATATTATTTTTTATTTGAACCCCTTATTGCCATTGGCCTCGAAATTGGATATAAAATTTGTTTTCTCATCTCAAATACCTTTCATTTAAAACCCTTATTGCAAAAGTCAGCAAATATGTCCTGTTTGGGGGTTGGGCCCCAAAAACTATCAAAATCGAGCTTATTCTCTTTAAGATCCAAATTGTCATGGCGAGCAAATATGTCCTATTTGGTGGTTGTTATGGGGTTGGAACGTCCCCTAGATAGTTGGTCCCGAATGTTGACTTCAGATTCGTGGTCTACTCCCAATTACCTTTCATTTGAGCCCATATTTCCATAGACGGCAAACATGTTCGGTTTGGGGGTGTTTTGGCGGATGGGGGCAACTCATTGACTTGGCTCTGAAAATCAGATTCATGTTTTACTTTAAAATACCTCTTAATTGAATGTTTTGGGAAAGCGATGGATCCCCAGAAACTTGGTCCCTCATTTGGATATCAGAATGGTATTCCACTCGCAAATGCCTTTTATTTAAGTCCCATATTACCATGGTCGGTAAATATGTCCGATTTAGGGGAGTTTTGGGGTTAGGGTGGCCCCCCAAACACTTGGTCCGACAATTGGATATCAGATACGATTTCTTATCTTAAATACCTTTCATTTGAGTCCCATATTGTCGTGAATGGTGTATATATATATGTTGTAGGTTTTGGGGGTAGGGCGCCCCCCTAGGTACCCCATCCGAAATTTAGATACCAAAATTTTGTTTTAGGTTACTATAAGAGGACACACAAAATTTCGCTTAAAATGGCACCACCCATCTCTGAGATCTGTCGTTTTTGTACCCTCCACATAGGTTGGGGTTATACTAATTTCGTCATTCTGTTTGTATCTCCTCCAAATATTCGTCTTAAACCTCACAATGTATATCTTGATGGTCATGACATTTAAGGCGATCTAGCCATGTCCGTCCGTCCGTCTGTCTGTCGAAAGCACGCTAAGTTTCGAAGGAGTAAAGCTATCCGCTTGAAATTTTGCACAAATACTTTTTTTTAGTTTGGGTCGGTCCATAACCTGATATAGCTGTCATACAAACCGATCTGGGGTCTTGACTTCTTGAGCCTCTAGAGGCCGCAATTTCTTTCCGATTTGGCTGAAATTTTGCATGAGGTGTTTTGTTATGATTTCCAATAACTGTGCCGAGTATGGTTTAAATCGGTCCATAACCTGATAAAGCTGCCATCTGGGGTCTTGACTTCTTGAGCCTCTAGAGGCCGCAATTCTTTCCGATTTGGCTGAAATTTCGCATGACGTATTTTGTTGTGACTTCCAATAACTGTGCCGAGTATGGTTTAAATCGGTCCATAACCTGATAAAGCTGCCATATAAACAGATCTTGAATCTTGACTTCTTGATCGACTAGAGGGCGCAATTCCTATCCAATTTGGCTGAAATTTTACATGAGGTGTTTTATTATGACTTCCAACAACTGTGCCAAATATGGTTCAAATCGTTTCATAACCAGATATAGCTGCCATATAAACCGATCTGGCATCTTGACGTCTTGAGCCTCAAGAGAGCGTAATTATTATCCTATTTGGCTGAAATTTTGTACAACGGCTCCTCTCACGACTTCCAACATACGTGTTGAATATAATCTGAATCGGTCTTTTGGCTGATACTGCTCCCATATAAGCCGATCTCCCTATTTTACTTCTTGAACCCCTAAAAAGCAAATTCTTATTTGATTTGGCTTAAATTATACACATAGACTTCTTCTGTGGTCTCCAACATTCAATTCAATTTGCACAATTCTTTTCTTTTATCCTTTGCTTGTCTAAATATAAATACCGGGAAAGAACTCGCAAATGCGATCCATGGTGGAGGGTATATAAGATTCGGCCCGGCCGAACTTGGCACGCTTTTACTTGTTAAAAATTAGGGCGCTACGGCGGCTTCCGACAATTGGTCTATAAGGCAACTATATGTGAATAAGGTCTGATCTGGACCATATTTGAGTCCGTACCGGGAAGCTCAATTCAAATCACTGTTTAAAATTGCAGCGAAATCGGGTAATAAATGGGCTTTTTATAGTTTTAAGACCCTATATCAGCACATCGGCCTATATGACTTCATCTGGATATTGCCCGATCGAGACCAAATCTTTTTTGCGACAAGGGGTTCACGCAGTATCGAATGTATGCTGGTGGAAGAAATCTCCAAGAATACCTCTATCTCACGGTATGTCACATGACGATCTTGCATTATAAGTTCACGCATGGCATCAGTGTTCTCTGGTACAATGGACGACTTTCACGGAATTCGACTTTGAGCGAGCGACAGTCATGACTGAATTCATTAAAACAGTTTTTCACAGTGCCATAGGATGATGCTTCATCGCCATACAAAGATTGCAGTTCATCAATGCACTCTTGTCGTGATAATCCACGCTGGAAATGGTGAGAAATGGTCGCACGAAAATGTTCGCGAGTTAATTCTATTTTTTGTCAAAAAAATTTTTTTAAGTCACTGTAAACAACACAAATGGTGGACTTGCACCCAAACGTTCCGAATACGATTATTCTGGAAAATGTCAAACTTTCCAATGGAAATGTCAGAATGCACCTGGCAACACCTTGTGTGGCCTTGGCCAGAAACTTATTTTTGTCAAATTCCCTGCACTCTTAGAAAACTCTACGAACGACAGAGAAGTGGGCCGCAGAAATTGGTCTAAGCGTTAATCCGTCTAAGAGGGAAGTTGTTCTTTTCAGCAGGATATACAAGTTACCCACGGTGGCACTTGTCTCCTTGGGAAGAGAGAATGTTCGATTTACTGAAAGTGCAAAAACCCAGGATGTTCTGAACTTCAAATTTAATATTTTGGATAGGGCAAGGGAGGTAATACTTTTCAAGGGAGGTAAAGCGAGGTAACTCTTTGTAAGAATGACGTTGGTAAGAATTAGGAGCCTAAACAGCCTGTGATGCATTGTTTGTCAAATCTATAATGCTATATGGTGTTGTGGTCTGGTGGACGGCACTTTAAAAATCCAACTATGGTGCTGCTCTTTGACAAAAAGTGTTGTACCATTATACCTCATAGAGCCTATTTGTACTACAATATCCCTGGAAATGGAAGATATGTGGACTCCTTATAATGTGGTCGTTTGCTACTATAAAGAATTCGGAATTGACTTCTAGGGAAGATTAACCGCCTTCGCCTACCGCATATCTCAATGAGATATGGAATAATTAAAGAAAAATTTTATTTTATTGTAATACTTTTGTTATGTTTTTGAAAACCATATCCTGTCTCCCCTTTCGAAATACCGAGTGCCAAAGCTTTTATAACAGTCGGAAAACATTTACTCGGTAATTTCATTGGCTGGTCTTTATTGCTCAATTACCAACGAATTATGACAATTGGCTGCTTAACCCTGTCGCCGAGTCGTCACACACTATAATCGCCAGCCTGACTATCTCGTTGTCTATTCCTTCTCCTAGACGGTTTGGTGGACCATTTAAACGGTAATTGCCAGTTATGGAGAATAACGTTAGTCATTAGTATTTCATTTCAATTGATTTGCTCAATTAAACGTTTGTTTGTCCAAAAAGAAAGGCATTAAACGGAAAATAAAAGCTAAGTCGTTTGGCCCCCGGCAAAATTCACCAAAGATTAGGCAACTTGGCTAAAGTACCTTAGAGAGCATCACTATGCACGAATGGTAGCAGTATAAATAAAAAGTACAACAAAAGGCAACCATTAAAAGTCAAGTACGAATATCTTTTTCGATTATTCTCGTCGTGATGATGAAAACAGGGAGTTGTGGTAGTGTTGTAGCCCCCCCTTTGTAGGTTTTGTTACCAATATTGTGGTGGGCCCTCTTGTTCCTCTTATCAGACGGGCAAAAGGCATTGAAGTTGTGCTGCAGCTTTCTATGAAAACGTTTCTTTCATTCGTTTTGCGCTTTGGCATTTTTTTTTTGTTTTGCTATGCTTTTTTGCCGCTTAAGAGACTCGTAAAATGTTCTTTCAGTCCATTGACCGCAGTTGCATGTGATGCTGTGTTGTAAACACAGCCCCATATTTGGCCCGCCTGTCTGTCTGTCTGTTAGTCGGTCGGCATTGAGTATTGTGTGCAATGCTTTTGTGGGTGATTATGGATTCTACGCTACGCTTTTTTCCGTTTCCTGTCTTTTTTTGCTTTTTTTTCAGTGAATTTGAACAAATCGTAACAAACTCTCACTATGCCGCTCTCTCGCTTTCTGGTCATAGCCCAAAATCAAAGCCCAAAAACTCGAGCAGTTGTTAAAGTGAATTGTATGCCACCAAGTGGCAAAATGGTATTTCTGCAATACCACCCCATAAGGGTATTCCCCTCGCGATGATATGTGAAGCTTTAACGGGGTATTTGAAACTTAAATTGGTAACAATTTTCATTAAAAACACTGACTGTTTTTTGTTTTTTCACTGCCATAACCATGTCCCTGTACGAGGACAAAAGATGAGAACATTGGCCAACATTTTTACACAAATGTAGACAAAACGTCGCGCCGCTTTTAAAACGCCATTTCTTTTCCCTCCACAATCCTCCTCTTGCCTTTTGCATATGGACACATAGATGCTTGTTTCGGTTTTGTTGAATTTTTAATAATTTTGTTGTTGTTTTAGATTATGATTTTTATTGTGTCTGTCCGTATACACAATCCCGTTTTTTTTTGGGGAATACCGTGTGAATGTTTCCCCAAAATCCTTTTATACATACCCGACTTTTTAGATTTAAACAAATCTCTCTCTGTATGGTAGTTAGAATTAGGACGGACTTAACTGATTCGATGTGTTTTCTGTTTTTTTTTTTTTGCTCCGTTTTCGAAGTGTTGATGTTCGAGGGAGTTAGAGGGGTTAGACATTAGATGAGCTTGGCTGGTTACGGAGGTTGGAGCCGCTTTTATGATTGGAGTGGTTTGTGTGAGACGAGATGCATTTAAAAAATATGGGTCTGTCTGTAAGGCTTATAAAAGTAATTAAAAACTTTGTCATAACTATGCATATTAGTCTGCATGTGTACAGTGGTACACATGTCGAAGATATTTTGGAAATTCTTCTAAAAAATTGAGTTCGATTATTAGAGGAAATTTCATGGTTTGCAAGTAAAAGACCATAATGGGAATGTGTGGGGTAGAAGCCGAATGTGGATGCACAGATATTTTATTTTTTGGCCATAAGGTGGGAAAATTCATTTCGCATCTAACGATGGCCGTAGCACAGTGGCGCAAAAATCATATCTTTTGAACCAAATAAGATATTTGAATGATTTAAACGGCATATGATAGATAAAGGTTGCTGCGCCTTTTAGGTGCTTAACTATAGTTATCCCCGGCCGATATAGGATAACTATGACTACCACATAAGTTGGAACTTTGAGCTCCGACTTGTGTGGTGTTCATCGTTATCACCTGAAATTTATCCGGCGCGTCCACACGTTGCGGATAGTGGAAAGTTTCGTTTTTATGCGGAGTAGCTGCCAATGCGGCCGCAGGCAGTCAACGATTTCGAGAGGGGGGTCGCAGTGAGGGGTCAGGTGGCACTGACTCTAACTTAAATACTGAGCGCTAATGATACTCATCGGCGACTTTAAATAACCGGTGGCCAACATCAGCGTCTGTTCCCTGGTTAGGGTCGGCTGGAGGTGATCGCCCGATCTGGGAGCAAGCGGTTCGCGACAACCAGGATATACATGCGATCAAAAAACCCATGCGGGGCGTTGGGCCAGTTACATGCCCTCGTGAAATTAAAATTATTTTTATGTTTCTCAGCAAAAAGATATAAAAACGCACCGCCCTAACGTTGACGACCAACGCAAACGAGAAAAGGACCATGATTTGTGGATATGGGCTTGGAATGTCCGGACTCTTTATAGAGAAGGTGCAGTACACAAGGCGGAGTACAAGGCGGAGCACAAGGCGGAGCACAAGGCGGAGCACAAGGCGGAGCACAAGGCGGAGCACAAGGCGGAGCACAAGGCGGAGCACAAGGCGGAGCACAAGGCGAAGCACAAGGCGGAGCACATGACGGAGCACAAGGCGGAGCACAGGACGGAGCATAAGGCGGATATTACCGCCTTACAGGAAGTGCGAAGGGCCGGGAATGGCGTCACAACATGGCGAGGAAAGTACGATTTGACACTGCACGGAATCTGCACATCGAAAAGTTGAAAACACAGCAGATGGCAACGGCACACTCAACTCGTCAGGCCCAACTGCTTGATGAATATAATGAATGAATATAATATAATGGCGCAGTGGCAAACCATTGCCTACTAAATGGAAAATGCCGCAAAATCCGTTCTTGGGTACAGGAAGTCTCCCCCAAGAAACCCATGGTACGACCAAGAGTGTCGAGATGCTACTGAAGCCAAGAATGCGGTATACAGAGCAACCCTGCAATCAGTGGCAACGCGCAAGATGAAGGAGAGGTATCGGAAGAAAAGGAGAGAGGAGAAACGTCTATTCCACAGAAAGAAGAAGGAATTGGAAAAACGCGAATGTAAGTGTGTGACGAGAGTAGCAACGCGCCAGACGAAGGAGAGGTAACGGGAGAAAAGGAGAGAGGAGCACAAGGCTTGGGTACAGGAAGCCTCCCCCAAGAAACCCATGGTACGACCAAGAGTGTCGAGATGCTACTGAAGCCAAGAATGCGGCATATAGAGCATCACTGCAATCAGTAGAAACGCGCCAGATGAAGTAGAGGTATCGGAAGAAAAGGAGGGAGAAGAAACGCATATTCCACAGAAAGAAGAAGGAAATGGAAAGACGCGAATGTAAGTGTGTGAGTACAATGCGCCGGACGAAGGAGAGGTATTGTAAGAAAAGGAGAGAGGAGAAACGCCTATTCCGCAGAAAAAAGGAAGGAAATGGAAAGACGTGCGTGTGAGCGAATTATGGTGTACAAGAGTCAGAATGAAGTCCGAAAATTCTACCAAAAAATCAAACATCAAACCGTTGACTTTGGTACAGGCACTTCCTCCTGCAGAGACAAAAAGGAAATCTGGTAACTGACACAGATAGCATGCTGAGGATATGTAAAGAACATTTTACCCAACTGCTAGTGTCCGACGTTGGCGGCGAAGAGGATACCGCAGAACCAATCCCTATACAGTATGAGATCCAAGTAGCTGTGACACGACTGAAGAACAACAAGGCAGCTGGAGCCGACGGGTTGTCCGTTGAACTATTTAAAACTTTTTAAGATCAGGCAACACATTGATAAGGCATATATGTACATTAACTTGACTGCGCAATCTGGCTAGAAGAACGCATACCCGATGATTGGGTATGCATTCTATGTTCCGTACACAAGAAAGGAGACAAAACGGAATGTATAGAGATGGGTTTCTATCTGGTAAATACCAACCGCTTGGTTATTTATTGGGTAAATACCAACAAATACCTTTTGTTGGTGTTCATTTGGGTATTTATAATTTTGCAGATATCTTGGCTATTTTTCAAACAATTTTTTGTTGCTTTCGTATTCCTTCTATATAAACCTTGCCTTCTCATCTCATAAAATCGATATTATGCTATATATAGCCCCTATATAGACCGATCTCTAGACTTAAAGACTTGAGGCAATAAATTGGTAATTTTTCAATGAAATTTGGCGCTGTGAGTTCTGGTAGACCCCTACCCATTTCTGTGAAGTGAGGTCCAGATTGGATATTTGGACATAGCTGCCCTATAGACCGGCCGCTCGTTCTCCCGATATAATGTACTAAGACCATAAAAGATCCATTTATTAACCAAATTCGATGAATTTATTAACCAAATTCGAGTTCTGGTAGACACCTTCCAATCTCTGTCAAATGTGGTTCAAATCGGACCATATTTGGATATAGCTGCCATATAGATCGATCTCCAGATATAAAATGAGAATTTTTCATCCGATTTCGATTAAATTTGGCACCGCGGGTTTTGGAAGACCACTCCACCTCTTTGTTGAATATGGTCCAGATCGAACTATATTTAGATATAGTTGCCATACAGACCGATCTTTAGATATACTCTATATTGGAAGATCGGTCTGTATGGCAGCTATATCCAAATATGGTACGGTCTGGACCTATCAATGCGGCTTTGGACCTGGTTAATCCACCCTAGACTACAAATCCCCTTTCGATAGCCCCATACGTTCGAAGGTATTTCAAGCCATGTCTGAGTTTGGCATCCCTGCAAAATTAAAAAGACTCAGCATGATGACAGTTGCTGAAACACGTTCCTCAGTAAGATTCGGAAACAATCTCTCCGGACCATTTAATACCAAACGAGATTTTAGACAAGGAGACATCCTATCGTGTGATCTCTTTAATATCCTGCTGGAGAAGATTATACGAGATGCAGATGTGAATTGATATGGCGCATGCTTATCACAAGAGAACACATGCTACTCGCCTATGCCGACGACATCGACAGCATAGGTCAGTCACCTGAAATAACTGCAGCCTTTGATTGAATTGAAATGGAATCAGTGAAAATAGCTCTGGCAATAAATGAAGATAAAACGAAATGGATGGTATCAACTCCCAAACCGCCTTGTAAAACCGATCAGATAAGAAAATGGAGAAAGTTGGGAACCACAACTTTGACATAGTCAGTAACTCTACCCCCCTCGGCACCGCCGTAACCGAAACGAATGACACCAGTTTTGAGATAAAGCTAAGAATAATACTGACAAACAGATGCTACTTTGGACTGAGTAAGCAATTTAGAAACAAGGCTAACTCTCGAAAGACGAAGACTACACTTTACAAGACACTCATACTACCCGTGTTGTTATATGGTTCTGAAGCATGGGTACTTGTGAAAGCAGATGAGGCAGTGCTTGGAGTATTTGAGAGAAAGAATCTTCGTAAAATATATGGACCAGTTTGCGTTAACGGAGAATATAGGCGACGTATGAACCACGAGCTGTATGACGACGATAGCATAGTTACACGTATCAAACAACAGCTGCGTTGGCTAGGTGATGTTGTTAGAATGGATGAAAAGCTCCAGCAAAGAAGTCTTTTGAAGGCAAAGACGCTGGTATAGGTAAACCAGAGCGACCAAAAGCCCAATGGAAAAATCAAGTGGTGGGAGACACCTCGAAATTTGGTGTCAGAGATTTTAGAGTGAGCACCGAAGATCGAGGCTCTTGGAAGGCTATTCTGAGTTCGTTCTGTCATAGTCAATTAAAGTAAAGTAAATAAAAAATTATGGCTTATCAGAATCAAAATTTGTGGAAAAATTTTAACTAAGTGGAGATTCTTTTTAGTTTCAGATTTTTTTCCTTTTGAAATTATCAACCAAATCTTAAATTTTTTTTTCAAATAATTTGTTCAAGATTCATCATTATTAGTAATTTTGTTCTTTCGGTAATTTTAAGTTGTTAAGCATATAAGTTTTAGTAGGAATGGACAATCTGTATCAATTTTTTTTTTTTAATTATTCGGAGAATTTTGTTACCTTTCCAATGGTTTAATCAGATTTGCAATTGGTAAAGTGGTAAAGAAATAGTGCCACAATTCCAAAAAATACGTCGATACCTTAACTGAATTCTTAAATTTTTTTTTACCTCCAGTATCTGAAAAACCGTCATTGATACTCTATCTCGCCATGACGATCGGCATATAAATGCCTATTTGTCAGCACTTCAAATTTTTAATTACCGGAGGTGACCTACATTCACCCAACATGTCAGCCCATGAACCTACTAGGTTCTCCAAATTATGCTTAATTATTGGAAACCATCTCCATATTCACTATGGCAAGTTTCGTTTAGATATCCGTATCCGTTCAAATGTTATAGAATTATGTCAAGGATTGTTCGACTGTGGGACAAGTCCTTCATAAAATTCTTGATCCACGTCTTTTTTGCATATTTTCCATCTAAACGAAATTGAGGCAAGTACGGCCGGCTAAACTCTTTTGAATTATGTTATGGGGCTCTCAAAGAGTGTATTTTGGAAATATGGTGAGGATATAAGAGGGTATATTTTTTTATTTTCCATCAAAGTTGAAACATGTTGAAAAGTGGGTTCTTTTTAAATAGTGATTTACCTGGAGAAGCTTAAAAAAAAATGAGAGAAGAAAGGAATAGTCTTATGCAGGCCTTTGATGCAGAATAGTGAGTTGCATTTTCCCATTCTGTGTAGGTGCTTGCGGAAGTATCCCTGTCTTGATATTGCTTGCGTGTCACCATTCCATCTTGACTGCCAAATGCGCAGTGTGTCTTGTCGAATATCTTTCAATTCGAACTCCTGTTGGGGTTTAAGTTTGGCCTCATATGTTTTCATCCGCTCTTGGGCCTGTAGTTCTATTGGCACCACACCGGCAATGACGAGAACAGCGGGTTAAGAAACTGTTGGGTAGGATGGCGTAACTCTTACAGCGGTCGTCCTTTGTACCAAAAGCAGCGTTTAAGTCCTGCACTTGGTTTGTAGGGATTTACTTCAAATGTGACTCCCATGTAAAAGAATACTATTGCAGGCCTCCATCATAAGTTGCGCCTGTCCGGTATAGGTTCTCCCATGTTCGCCATTAACCGCCCTAATTAAGCCGTTATCCTCGCCGCTTTTGTTGCTGCGTACTGCGTCCGGGCTGTAAACGTCAATTTGGTATCGAGTTGTACCCCTAGGTAATATTTCACGTACCTTCTAGTGGGTAATACAAAGGATGTGTTTGCTCGTAAGCAGAAGCAGCGCAGTCTTTTGCATTGCCAGCTGTAGCCTGTGGGACTCCAACCAATGTCTAGTGCTGATCATGATTTGCTGTAGACTTAGTTGCGCCTCATCCGTATTTCTTGGTTTGATGAGAGCGGCAATTGGACCAGAAATGTGTTTATTGGCATCTCCATCCTCATTATTCCATCGTAGCTGACATTCCAGAGATCGGGCTCAAGTATGGAACCTTGCACAGCGCCTGACGCAACTTCATACCTCCTCATACCCTTAGTCGATCAGTAGAAGGGCACGCGGTCTCTTAGATAGCTTCTCATGATCCTCAGATCAGATACTCTAGCACTTTAAAGTCTACTTCATGGACCGCAATACGTCCACTCACCTGAGGCTGTATAGGCGTTCTTGATAATGATGATGGGTTTGCTATGAGGACTCTTCCGTTGGCCTGCTTTCACAACCTTAACTGTTTTCTTTAGTGATCCTATTGTCGATATCCCTGGGAGGAAACCATGTTGCCGTCTCGAGTGTCCTCCTGCTGCGCCGATTGCCTCTGCGAGTCTAGGCTTTATTAAACGATCTAACAGCTTGCCCACTTGGTCCAGCGTACACAGTGGCCTGTAAGACGAAGTCGATTCTGGATCACCTTTCACCTTGCTGATCAAAAGCAGCCTTTGTTGTTTCCATGCATTTGGAAAAATTTTCAGATAGTCATCCGATATAGTTGGTAAAAGCATTTCTGGTCGATTATCGACAATTATTTTCATGACTTCTACTGGGACTCCATCGGGGCCGGCAGCAGCGAGTTGAAGTTCTGTGAATGGGGGAGTGTGTGTGTCGTTGCACAGTGGGTCAAACGGCAAAAAAAATTGATATAAGTCTACAACGTTTTATAGAGAGGGGCATAGGCGTTCAGGAAATTGCTGGTGTTGGTTAATATCTTTAATACAGGGTGAGATACAGGGTGTTAAAGTTTACCACTTTTGACTTCTCCAACCTACTAGGGGCATAACTTTTGATCTACTTAAGCGTATAGTGAGATTTAGGATTTTTTGGAGAAAAGGCTTCACGAAATCTAAACAAAACAGCTAGGAAAAGCAAAAGTCGGATAGTGCCGTCTGTATAATACCCTATACCTACCCTGTAAGTACGAAGTGGGAGCTACATCTAATCGTTAACCAACCAATCAACTTGCAAATATGTTCAAACTGTAATAACTGCGGTTGACAAATGACAACATACCGATCTCCTGATTTAAGTTCTTGGAACCAATAAAGTATCTTTATTACTCGATTTTGCTGAAATTTGACACATTTGGCTGTGTTAGGCATCGACATTTGTGTTGAATATGGCCCAGATCGGTCTATATTTAGAAATAGCTGCAACATAGAATGCGCATTTATAGTTCGATTTCGCTGGAATTTGGCGTAGTGAGTTAAGCTCTTCAACATCCGTGCTCTATATGGTTCAAATCGGTGTATATTTGATGCAATTTTTCATCGTATTATGAAGAAAGGTGGTTAACAAATATATCCGAGGTGGTGGGTATCCAAAGTTCAGCAGCACTTAATGGCTTGTTGCTTGTTTAAAATTTTTTTTTTTTTATTTTTTAATATTTTTTCAAATTGCCTTCATTGTATTTTATAATAATTTATAGCAAATACTCACTGTCGATTTATTGTACATTTATATTTTATCATCACATCGTATTGTTTTACAGTCAAGCAACCAAAACGCTCAACCATTGAAGTAACCACAATCAGACACCCAACAAAATTTCTCTTTTGTTGGATTGGTTTGGGTTATGGCTTTGGGGAACGGTGTCGTCGGAGGTTGGCTTGCTGTCGCTGTTGTCGTTACCATCGTTGTGAACTAAATTTAACTTTTATATCATTTTGCTGGGTACTTTTGTTGTTGTTTCCATTTTGCAGTTTTATTTTTTTGTTTATCGCATTTAAATACTTTCATCTATTGTTCAACGAACGAAATTTTCGGAAGATAACCAAAGGGTATTTTTGCAATGCCTGTCGGAGAATTTATTGTGGGGGAAAGAGAACAATACTTAAAATAAATAAAAGTGTTAAATACAATTACATATCGGATTTAAAGTTGATAAAAGTAATAAATGTAGGGTTCGCAATAAAGTCTTTTTTAGATGCCAGATGACTAAGAGGAAAAATTTTCTGAATTTTTTTAAACTTTATATTTTTGGCCTAGTAAAAATGTTAGGAGTATAAATACGTGGCAGTCACTTATTTATGTTTATAAGATAGGCACAAAATTCATTGTCATTTCTGCTATAGTTCAAATGGAAATTCGCTCATGAACATTCCATTAAGGAACAGCGGGGATATTTTTCCCATATCAATGAGTGCTGTCCAGTACTAGTTTTTTTTTATTGCCGAATCCCAACGGCTTTGCAACATTTTAGTAGAGAAGTTTACACGACTGATTACCAAATGTAAATACCAAACAAGTGTCGCCAGTACTATGAGGGAATAACCAACGTTGAAAATTTGCATACTCACCACTATGCGATAGACGGTATATTTGTTTAGTCATTCTGTTTGCAACACATCGAAATATCCATTTCCGACCCCACAAAGTACATATATTCGGGATCGTCATAAAATTCTAAGGCGATTTAATGATGTCTGTGTGTCTGTCCGTCCGTCTGCTGTACAAGCTACTGCCTTCAAAAATTGATATGTTGAGCTGAAATCTAGCACAGATTCGCATTTTTGCTACACGCAAGTTAAGATCTTGAACGGATCAAAACGGACAATATTTGGATAGCTGCCATATAGACCGATCTGCCAATTTTGGGTCTTAAGCCTGTCCGATTTCTCTGAAATTTCGACATACCATTCAAATATGGTTCCGATCGCACTATATTTAGATGCTTTTAGATCGATCTGCCGATTAAGAGTCTTAAGTCCATTAAAGTTTCATTCACTACATTAATGGACCCAAATTTGAGACAGTGAGTTGTTTCAAGCCTCCCGTCATCCCACCCCAATTTGGTCAAGATCGCTCTATATTTAAATATAGCTGCCATATAAACCAATCTGCCGACATTATGTCTAATCCCCTAAAAAAGTTATTTGTTTACCAATTTTGAGCTAGGGCTGAAAATACTCACCTGGGTTCCCTAGAAATCACTACGTCCAATTTGGATGTCATTGCAACGGATTATTGTTAACCGTTCGTCATAATATTACGTATTGGGTTGCCCAAAAAGTAATTGCGGATTTTTCATATAGTCGGCGTTGACAAATTTTTGCACAGCTTGTGACTCTGTAATTGCATTCTTTCTTCTGTCAGTTATCAGCTGTTACTTTTAGCTTGCTTTAGAAAAAAAGTGTAAAAGTATATTTGATTAAAGTTCATTCTAAGTTTTATTAAAAATGAATTTAATTTCTTTTAAAAAATCCGCAATTACTTTTTGGGCAACCCAATATTTTGCTTATTGAGATCAAAAGCCATAAAAATGTTTTTCTCTATTTGCAAAAAACTGTTCTCTCATATAGTGTGGGCCAGTCTAATGTATTTTCTTGGTCGTCGTAAAGATCTCAAACGATCTACCCATGTCCGCCCATGTCTACTTGCTGAAATCAGGTTCATAATGGTACATTTTACACCGTATGTTAGTGTTGTAGCCACAATTGAATGTGGAGATAGCGATCCTCGTCAAGCTCCACAGGTGACTTAACCCGTTCTGGTTCATAGGACCGATCGTCGCACGAACATTATGCTCATTGGTCATTAAAAGGCGCAAATAACTCGCCATGTTATACAATATGTAGTATCACAGGCACTGAGTATTTAAGCCAGTGCCGTCCGGCCTTTCATGCTCATAATCATCCCATACCGAATTTAACTTGTTGTTGTTGTTCTTTTTTGTTGGGCTGTAGCACCCCCCAGGAATATTGTCTAGCTACGCCAATGGTTTTAGGTTAAGTTAGGTTTAAGTGGCAGTTTATCATCAGACGCACTTAGACGTTTTCGTCCATTGTGATACCACAGGAGCAGGAGAAAGAATATGCCTTCTAGTTTCTACCGTTGAACCATCAAGCCCAACAACTTGCGAATATTAACATCCGTTAATCCGGACCAATTTTCAAAGTGCGGGACTCACACACAGAGAATGTTCTATAGCCTCCGCTTGCTCGACATACTCACAGCTTCTGCAGAGTCGTTACTGTGTGTCAGTATGTTTACCAATCAGACAGTGACCTGTCATGACGTACACAATGACTAATACCTCTGTTCTAGTCAACGAAAGCAATGCTGTAGGCCTCCTCAAGTCTAGATTGGGCCTCATTATTTTGGAGTGTTTGCTACCCGCAATTTGTGACCATCTGCTGCATTCGTTGCCCTTCGGGCCTGATCCTAAAGATATATCTTACATGTCGAGAGGGCAATACCTACGGATTCCAGTTCCTCTGATATGTGTAAAGTGGTCCCTAGTCTCACAAGCTGGTCTGCTTTACAATTCCCTGGGATATCTCTGTGGCCCGGCAATCAGAACAGGTGAATTTTCACCTGTTCAGTCATCTCGTTGGGAGATCTGCGACAAACGAGGGCGTTTTGAACTCAGTAATATGGTCCTCAGAGATTTAGTGGCTGTTTGAGAAGATATTTATGCCAATCGTCGTTGTGACACAACATCTAAGCCATTCCACCACTTCTTTAATTGCAAGGATCTTCGCTGGATACAATGTACAGTGATCGGGTAACCTTTTCGATATTACCAGTCCTAATTTTTCAAAGTGCAACCCAGAGCTCATGTAGTGGTCTAGATTGGAACCATCCATAGAGAAGTCTATGTAACTTCTATTACCAGGGATATAGTAGTTCCTACCGTTTCTTTGAGGAAAAGCGGCTCAGGCAATGCGTAATCCACAATGTTTAGAACATCAGATATTGCATCAAGAATAACACAGTGTCCGTATGCGTCGCATGACCAAAAGAAAAGCTACCTTAGACCTACAGCAGTGGTCGCAGCAATTTGTCTAGCCACAATGTTCACAGGCATTAGGTGTAGCATTAAATTCAGTGTATCACATCGTGTTATCCTCAGTGAGCTGTGATGCACAAACAAGGCATCCTGTAGATCTGGATAAGTTTTGAGCTGTAGGTGGACTTTGTATTATGGGCCTGACAACTGCAGTATAAACCCAATGCATGATAAGCGGTCTAAACCACCAACTTTTGCCATTGCCATTTTGCCCTCTTGCAGGTGTATAGAGCAAGAGTTGCTTTTCTTGCCCTTTTCAAAATGTTGGATTTGAAGTCCAATATCCTGTCCAGTAAAACACCCAGCTATATTGCGCTTTCTGTAAATGGAACCTTCTGCAACCTGGGCAACTTGTATCTCCTGCTGAAAAAAAACTAATTCTGTCTTGCGCGGATTTACGCGGATTTATCCTGTGGCAGGATAGTTTCCTGAAGTATATCTTTTAGAGCGCTGGGAAACTTTCCCCTTACCGCAATAGCGACGTTATCAGCATGCGCGACTACTTTTACGCCTTTTTCTCCCAGAGACAATAATATATTGTTAATGGCTGTATTCCAAAGTAGATGAGACATTACACCTCCTTGAGGTGTGCCTCTACTGACCCATCTTTTTAGATCCACAGATCCCATGCCTGCCGTAATGCGTCTTTTAGTATGTAAGTTATTGATAAACTTTCTTACGGTTGAGTTGATGCCTAGAAACTCCAACAACTTCATGATTGACTTCGGTTTTACATTATTGAAAGCACCTACAATGTCAAGAAATGCTACCATTGTATAGTCCTCTACAGCGAGAGAACCCTCTATGTAGCCGACTAGGTCGTGAAGGGCTGTTTCAGTGGATTTGCCTTTACTACATGCATGCTGCAACCTCTCAAGAGTCTTTAGCATAAAAGACGACAGACTAATAGGACGAATATCTTTCGCCTTTCTGTGGTAGGGGTTTCCTGCTTTCAGAATCAAAATGACCTTCGTGTCCCTTCATTGCACAGGTACATAAAACATTCTGATACAAGCAGAGTATATCTCCCTAAGCCAGGGAACCTGTCTATCAGACACAGCTTGTAATTCAACCAGTGATATATCATCAGGGCCTGGTGTCGCAACTTCTTATCGCCCAAAGTATTTTCGGCTTAGACACAATTTCCCTAATAGCCTCCGACGAATGCGTACCAGTGCCAAACTCATCTGGCGCTACGTTGTCCGTTGGAGAATTTCCCAGGAAATTTGTATCAACGAGTAGTTCAATGTTTCCTCACTAGACATTGTCAATACATTCTTTGACTTCTGAATATACCCCACCGTAACAGGTCTCCAGGACAGAATCTTCCTTAGTCTAGAGGCCTCAGATATATCCTCCACGGAGCTGCAGAATTCTACTCAGGATTTGTTCGGAGCCTTTCTCGGTGCTCTTGTGGCTTTTGCAGTCCTTCCTTAGACCAACCTGCTCTGGGGTCCACCATGACGGTCGCTTTCGTGCCCCTTGGCTTGACACTAGGACATGCTGACACAAGCGAGTCATTCAGGGCCTTCGTGATCCGCTTGACCACTATGTCTATATCCTTCGTAGCTTCCGCTTCCTTTTCTGGTCTAGAAGGTATAGACGTGCAGAATTTTTTTTCGAAATTTATCCCTCTGTTTAACCGAGGGAGCACTTTTGCAGTGTTTTCTCCAAGGCTGAAACTAATATAAAGATGATCAGAGGAGTTGTGTTCATCCCACATATCCTAGCCGCATATTCTTCCACTTTTATCTTCCGATACAAAGGTAATATCTAATACCTGCTGCCTGTTCCTGGTAATAAAGGTCGGTTTATCCCCTTTATTACAAATCGCCAGATTGCAACTTATAAAAAATTCAATTAGCACCTCACCCCTATCGTTGATATCCGAACTTTCCCATATCTGGTGATGTGCATTAGAATGACTTCCTATAATGACGCTCTTTTTTGCCCTGCCTATTAGCTACTTAAAACTTTAAAGCTGCATCTTTGAATCGTGTGTTATACTACTCTTTACAAGGATCTGTGCCATTCCCATGAATGGCTTTGTCCACGAACCATTCCTCCACACACCCGTGGTTTCTGGATAAGAACACCGTCAAAAATCCTCCTGCCATCAAAAGGACCCTTCGTGCCGCCGAAGCGGCTTTACATTGGTGAAGCTTTATCTGTAGAATCCGGACCATAGTCAGGATTCAGAATTACCATCACTGTTGCGTTTGCGTCATCGTCTGAGTTCGCCAGGAGTTCATTACATTCATAACAGATAACTGCTTGCAAAATTTCAGGCAAATCAAATAACAATTGCAGTGCATCCAGTTGCTCAATAGCGTAATCAAGAGATCGGTTTATATGTCCCATTTGCAATCCCCAACGACCTGCATCAACAAGAAATACCTATGCAAAATCCCAGCATCTAGCTTGAATACATCAAGCTGCCGCTATCGCCGCTTCGTGTTTTCAACAGGCGGATGGACGAACATGGCTAGATTGACTTAGAATATTAAAAGACGATCAAGAATAGATATACTTTGAGGGACCACAGATCAAACGGATTGACCAGGTTAGTATATCCCCTATCCTATGATTTTGAGTATAGAAATCACAATCGAACATGATATTCTAGCTATAACATTTAAATCGGTGGCCGTGGGTGCGTATAATGAACAACATGACTTTTGTAAAAATAACACTCATACGTGGGGGTGGCTATAAATCTAGGCATGCAATAGAGTAGATGATGTTTATGTCGTAAACTTTGAAGGTGTTAAAAGGAATTTTTAATCCATATATTTTTATTTTATCCAAAGCCCTTATGTGCTACCCTTTCATTTTAAAATTGGCTTCGGCCATTGTTATTTTGACTATGCATACATACATAGGTATATTGAGGGTACATGCATGAAGGGCACTCCACCCATTCATGTGTTTGTCGACTGTCATTGCCATCGTTGGCTTTTCGATTTACTCATTTCGTGTGCTCGTTGTGATTTTTAAATTAAATTTCTATTTGTTTTATTAAAATACTCATATCGTGTATTGTTATGGTGTTGTAAATAGTGTTACATGGGTAAAAATTGCTGTTGACATTTCGTAATTGTCTGCATACAAACTTTCTCCACATGAAACCCATTATGAAATGCAATTAATAAATTAATAATAAATAAAAGTGCTGGGTATTCGCTAGCTTGTTTGCGGTGGGTAAGTGTGAACTTGGGAAAAATATTTAAAATACTATTTTAATTAGAAGCAGGAAATGCTGAACTACAATAGACCAGAAGTTAACAGAAAGACCCTTCTGGTTCAAAAATGGAACAATGATGTTGTCAATTTTTGTTCAGGATGTTTGTGATGTCTGTTGACCTGAAAGTTTTGCACATTTTTATACCTGACTTAATGTTGAGTTACACTGATGGAACATTTTACTTTTGAGTGCATCAAAACACCGAGTTTTGCTTTAGGACTGAACTCGGCAGCATCCCATAACTAATGTTGGAGACTAATGATGGGGGTATTAAATCCAAAATATCAAAGTTTTTCTCTTGTAATTTGCTTTTAACGTCGTAAATTTCTATGGCCTTTAAACAATTTATGTGTGGGGGAGGACAGCTTATGTTTGAAGATGGGCTAGGTTCAGTTAGAGGGCACGCGACTATCAACTTCGGTTACTAACCGCTTTACACGGAGACCTGTGTTCACCCTAGAAGAAAGTATAAGAGAGGAAGATGAAGAAAAATTTTATAAACATACACCACAGCAATATAAAAGACATCACATAAGGATAGAAAAACGAAAATAACGCATAAGACAAGAAGAAAAAAGTCACCGTCGAGAGTATGGTTCAGTCAAGCAATTCAGACCCCAGAATTCCATACCATAGTTCAGAATTCCATAGTGATAAAGGACATCGCTTATCCTGGGGCTGAGAAAGCATGACTTATAACTGTTAATAGGAGACCTGACTGGTAAAAGATCTGACGTTGCGATGATTGTAGGGAGAGACAGCTTTTGCAAGATGTGAACAGGAGGAGTTGGTGACGGTCGAGCCCCTGTTGTGTCGCTGTCTCCAAATTGCTAGGAGAAGACACAAGATTATGGGAAAACACCTCATTTCCAGTCTGGATTCCCTATAGGCTGTAATATAGGGCCCTATAGGCTCTAATATAGAGAATCCAGACTAGAAATGAGGTGTTCACCCATAATCTTGTGTCTTCCCCTAGCAATTGGGGGACAGTGACACAACAGGGGCTCGACCGTCACCAACTCTTCCTCGTCATATCAAAAGTCTGCCTCTCCCTGCAATCATCGCAACGTCAAAGATCTGACGTTGCAACGACCAGTCAAGTCTCCTATTAGCAGTTCTAAGTCATGGTTTCTCAGCCCCAGGATAAGCGATGTCCAGTTTCGGGAAATACTCAGCCACAGGGCCTTTGAAACCATACAACCTACATCACAAGCCCTCTTCTTATTGACGCAGTGATAGTAGATGGCGCTATTCCTATCAAGAAGCTTTCACAGTGGAGGTCTCACTGATTCCATAGCAATGGCTGTGGCAATCAGCGATCCATTCTGGCCAGCTCGTCTGCCGCTTCGTTTCCCACCACACCTTGTTGCCCTAGGACCCAGCAGAGTTTTCAGCGCCACCTGACTGTCCACGTTTTTTGTGAGTCTGATCGAGCCGTCGCTCCCTTTAAGATCGCGAAGACATTCACCTCAAAGACGTAGCACCCTTCCAGAAGTCTATAAGAAACCCTGATTCCAAGGAATTCTATGAAGACCCGTGCTTCAGTGCTCCCATCCTATTTAGACCATTCTGTATATACACAGGGTCCCTAGAAGGGCAGGGTGCGGAGACTTTAGGAAACAACTTCCAACTCATCAACAAGTAAGGACTCCTCTGGTATATAATCAGTGGCGCCGCATATAGCATGATGTCACGCGGTAACACCATCCCTCCGCAGAACAGAAGAATGACCCAAGTTAGCGGACCGCCATTTACCGGACTCCCTCAGCTTGATCTTTGTTGGCAAACACCCATCATACAGGCGTAAGATCGAGAATGACATTCAGTGCCTTTCTCTAGAGAAGTCTCCTTGCCGTAGAAGTTAACACTGCCGCGGTACCCTGTATCTTCTCGATCATCCTGCGAAGGGCACAGTTGTCCAGAACTTTGTGCCACATCAGACAACCATAGGTGAGATTTGTCCGAACGATCGCGGTAAATATCCAGTGCACTGTCCCCGGCCTCAGCTCTTCGCTCCTCCTTTGGATTATTGAGTTGTGACAAGAGTAGAGCGCATTTAGCCCCTTTTGATCTTTCTTCTCCAACTTAGTTTCAGGTCAAGCATCACGGCCGTCAAAGAGAGCGATAGCTCCACCCCGTCCCTTAAAATCATCCAGCTTCCACCTTCTGGTTAAAAGCACCAGTTCAGCCTTTCTGAAATTTATCCCAAGCCTGTTGGCTCTCGCCCATCCGGCAGCTTCCTCAGAGCTCCCTGAACGAGGTCCGTTACAGTAGAGAGGAAACGGACACCCCCCCATGACGACGTCGTCCGGGTAGGTAGTGACCTTCACCCTCTCCCTATCGAAAGACCTCAGAATCCGAAGATAGGGGAGATAAAACTCCTCCTTGCGGAGTTCCTCTGGTCACAATCTTCCTAATCGAACCGCGTTGATAATCCGGCCTATCAGCATCGTATCAACCCACTTTACCAAAAGAGGAGGGACCTCCACAAAAGAGGAGAGACCTCCATGCCCTACCGACACAGGTTAATTATGAGCATCAAACAGGCTGGAACTTTGACCTACGACTTGTGTGGTGTCCATCGTTGTCATGGGTAGCTTAGCTGAAAGCTACTGGGCGCGCCCACAGGTTACAGATAGTGTAAAGCTTCGTTTTTATGTGGATTAGCTGCAAATGCGGCTGCGGGTTTCGAGAGGAGAGTCATAGTGAGGAGTCAGGTGGCACTGGCTCTTAATTAATGATATTTGAGATGACAAATAACAATTGGCCAACATCAGCGTTTGTTCCCAGGTCGGGGGCGGCTGGAGATGAGCATCGGATCTTGGAGCAAGCGGCTCGGAACATCAAGGGATACATGTGCGATGCCACAAAACCCATGCGGTTGGGGTGCTGGGGCAGTAACCCGCCCCCGGAAAACTATTAGAGTCATTATGAGTAACAAAAGAACAGAAAAACCAGACTCCCGAACGTTGACGACCCACATGAATGAGAAAAGGACCATAATTTGCGGATCTGCAATTGGAATATCCGCACTCTCTATAGAGAAGGTGCAGTATACCAAAAATATTTTCTACAAGCACCGAGAGAGAGAGAGAGAGAGAATGTGGACGCTGCCCCGCCCATGATATTAAATACGTTCTGGGAAATTTTAATGCGGGGATAGGGGAAGAGATCTTTGGTCCAACAGTCGGACAGTTACGCATCCATGAGATAACTTGGGATAATGGCTTGAGGGCTATAGAATACGCCGCGGTATTGTAGTTAGCAACACCAGATTTTAACATTAAAATATTCACAAAGCCACCTGGCTGTCACCAGATCAAAACACGACGAACCAAAGTGATCACGTTGTGATAGATGAAAGGCATTCAGCCAGCGTGTTAGATGTATGAACGTGAAGCGAATATAGATTCGGATCATTACCTTGTTGCAGCAAAGATTTGCACCCGTTTGAGCGTGCAGTGTCAGATCGTACTTTCGATCTGACACTGCTCGGAAGCTTGACATTGAAAAGCTGCAAACACAACAGATGGCAACAGCATACTCCGCTCGATTGACCCAATTGCTTGATGAAAGCACTCCTTGTTCCAATGATATAATGGTGCAGTGGCAAACCATTGCCCATTGTGTGGAAAATGCAGCGAAGTCTGTACTTTGGTACCGGAAGCCTTCATCAAGAAGCCCATGGTTCCACCAAGAATGTAAAGATGCTACTGAAGCCAAGAATGCGACATACAGAGCAACCCTGCAATCACTAGCAGAGGTATCGTGAGGAGAAAGGTCTATTCGGCAGGTTAAAAAAACTTATTTTAAAATCAGCAAAGAGTATTTGCTGATATCAGAAAACTTTTTTCTCTGGGTTATAGATTAACGGTCGTATTCACAAAGCTTAATTAAGCCTTAAAATCGGTTTATTTAACACTTCTATAAAGGAAATCTGTCAAGTTTTATGAATACCGATGTAAATATTTTCAAGCCTTCAAGGGCTCTTCTCTTATATATTGCCACCCTTAGGTTACATGTCCGTTGAGCCTTTTTGGGGTTAAGGATCTCTGAAAGATGAGTCAGTATTTTAATGTTTGGTTGATACCATACTTCTAAAACCCTCGCAATTGAGTGGTACTTTATCATGATCGTTGGTTTTAAAGGCTGGGATGACCCCTAGAGTTATAAATTCGACGAACACATACTATTGTTATAGAATGTTATAGAATTTATAGAACTACTATTATTCAAATGTACCCACTCTAATGTATCCCCATCAAATAATTTGTTCTCTTATAATATAAGTACTCATGTTATCATTTTTATTATATTTTAATTCTTACTCTCTCGCTCCAAATCATACTCACTTACTCTCTCTCTCTCTCTCTCTCTCTCCTAATATTGTGCTCCAACTATCCCCATCTTTCTTCATCCACTCCCACGCTATTCCCTATCTCTTTCTCTCACATAAAATTTGTTGTACTAATTTTATTCTTATTACTAAGCTCATTTTTAAGCCATAACTTTTGATCTCAATCAATGTAAGTAGATATAAGTCACTGTCTTTTTTTTCTAAAAGGCAGTTCAAATTTAGAAGTCTTTGGATAAGTTTCCACTAGAAATTCTTTATTGTGTTTAATTTAATTTAAAAATAAAGTGATTTTGTGAAACTAAAAAAAGGTCTTTTTCTGAAAAGAAAGTGACTTTACTGGCGCAGTCGGTTTACGGACTAAAACTAAAAAATTTACAAAAACTTTAAAACGTTTTTGAAAAAGTGACATGGAAAAGTGAAAAAAGTGTTTCGCATCATGTTAGAATAAAGGAATTTCTTTGCAAAATTCCAGAAAGAATTAAAGTCTTCAAAAATTGCAAAAAAAAAAAAAAACAGAAACTTTAAGATATCTATATTAAAACTGTGACAACTATTATTAGAAATTTAAGAAAAAAGACTGAAATATCGATAGAGTGAAAAAAAAAAAAAAAAACTGCAACACCTTTATATATGTATGCTTGTGTCTGCCAACAACAAAAAACCCCATAATAAATACTTAAAGAAAAACAAGATTGGCCTACGTGACAAATGCACAAAACCTAACAACAACAAAAAAAATATAGATCAACGAAGGGCAAGCATCATCTCCGCTCCAAAAGCCCCACCACCCATCTTTACACCATCAACCCCACCACGCATTATTTGCTGTGCAGCTTTTGTGGGAGCTGTACTTGTTAATACCTAACACCTAGAAGCAACAATTTAAAAAAAAAAAAAAAAAAAAAAACAAAAAAAAAGAAAAAAAAAAAAAAAAAAAAAACAACAATAACAATTAGACCAAAAGCAAAGCTCATTGCTGGCTCCAACTATAAGCGGTGAACCCCAAACAAAGAGGGAGAAGGAGGAAAGCAATCGCCATGGCAACCTACAACATATTTGACTTCCTAAGCAGCGTTCCAGAGTTCGACGGGAAAGCAGAGGAGCTGTCTCTCTTCATAAGGTACATAGAGGAGGTTCGACAACATGCTGAGACCCCCCAATTAACTCTCTTTGATTTAAAAATTAGACATAAGATTATTGGTAAGGCGAATATTGCTCTTATAAATAATAATAATCCAATGAACTGGGATGAAATTAAGACAGTACTTAAGAGTAATTTTAATGTAAGTGAGAGTATTGAAGGTCTAGTTAATAAGATAAAAACGGCTGAGTTTAGGTCATCTATTGAGAGTTTTTATGATTATATTATAGGTTTATTGACAAAATTAAATTTGAAGGCCAGCGTAAGCGGCAATGAAGGGTGGTATACCTGTGAGAATAATGAGAATATGGTTTTGAAAATATTTATAAGTAAATTACCCAATGAGCCAAAGCTAATTCTGAATGCTAGGAATCCCAATAAATTACTACAGGCAAAAGAAATTCTAATTGAGACTGAGTATTTTTACAAGAATTTTAATAGGAAAATACAAAAACCTGAGACACAGCCTTTGTCTTCGAGTAGTACAGATAGAGCAGCGAGCTCCAGTACACGTTTTTCTTCCAATAGTGGTTATAGAAATAATAGATCATCCTACCAGAACAGTTCACAATCACGGAATTCCACTAACAGACCCGACAATTTTCCTCGAACGAATCGATTGAATACTGATTCCGGTGGCGGTTTTCACCAAGAAGATAGAAATGCCGATGGTCAGACTCCTATGGAACTAGGGGTTGTTGGACCATCAAATTTTCAGTTTACAGCCGAAGATCTCTTCCCTATATAATTGTAGGTACTAAGAGCATCCCTATTAAATTATTAGTAGATTCCGGCGCTGTGACATCCTTGATAAGAATGGGGTTGTTTCATAAAACTTTTCGGACAGATCTTCAAGGCCCTATAATTTTGAATACGATAAATTCGACATCGGTAACCACATCAAAAATTACGATTCCATTGTTTAGGGAATTTAATAGACCAGGTGCAAATATTGAGATGTTGGAATGTGATCTTAATGGGAATTTTGATGGTATATTAGGGTGTAATGTATTAAGGCCATTACATGCTAAGATAGATTTTGAGCAAAATATATTGAGAACGCCTAATGCAAGCCTTCCCTTGGTATTTGATACGGTTGGTCATGAGGAGCCACGCGAGGATGATGAACATTGGTTCGATATAAATTTTCGAAAGCCCGAGATAGGTCATTTGACTGATAGATTGGAACTTGACCACTTGAATGAGGAAGAAATTTCCGAACTGTTAACAGTAATAAAAAGGTTTGAAAAGGTTTTTTATATAGAAGGAGACAATTTGTCTGCCGTTAGCAGATTTAGTCACAGAATACCCACTTTGAACGAGATTCCAGTTTATTCAAGAACGTATCGATTTCCGGAAATACATAAGGGGGAGGTAGAAAGGCAAATTAAAGAAATGCTTGATTCTGGCATAATTAGGAAGTCATCTAGCCCTTATAATGCTCCCATCTGGATTGTGCCTAAGAAGATAGATCATTCAGGAGAACAGAAATGGAGAGTAGTTGTAGACTACAGAAAATTGAATGATATTACGATTAGTGACAAATTTCCTATCCCAAATATGGAAGACCTGTTTTCAAAATTAGGAAATTGTTTATATTTTTCGACACTCGACTTAGCAAAAGGTTTTCATCAGATTCCTATTCATCCTAATGACAGGCATAAGACAGCTTTTTCTACTCACATGGGTCATTATGAATTTACGCGAATGCCGTTTGGGTTGAAGAATGCACCCGCTTCATTTCAACGTATGATGAATGAAGTTCTACATGATTTTATTAATAATATTTGTGTAGTATATCTTGATGATATACTCATTTTTTCGACCTCTCTTCAGGAACATATTGTTTCCCTACGTAAGATTTTTCAGAGATTATCGGAACATAACCTCAAGGTCCAGATCGATAAATGTAGTTTTTTTAAGCGGGAATCCGAGTATTTAGGACACATTATTACACCGGAAGGGATAAGACCAAACCCCTCGAAGATTGAGGTAATCCAAAAGTTATCACTCCCAGATACTGTGAAGGGTATACGATCATTTTTAGGTGTAACCGGATTCTATCGCAAGTTTATAAAAGATTATGGAAGGATCGCATTGCCCATGATTAAATATTTGAAGAAGGATGCTAAAATCGATGTTAACGATTTTGAATATATGGACTCTTTTAAAAAACTAAAGCTCTTGTTATGTCAGAGCCCAGTATTATCATACCCAGATTTCGCAAAGCCTTTTGTACTGACAACTGATGCTAGTAATTTTGCTTTAGGCGCGGTTTTGTCCCAAGACGGTCATCCTATAGCCTATAGTTCTCGAACTCTTGATGGGCATGAATGTAATTATAGTACGATAGAGAAGGAATTATTGGCGATTGTGTGGGCTACCAAGTATTTTCGGCCCTATTTATTTGGGCGAAAATTCAGAATTCAGACCGACCATAGACCCCTTGTCTGGCTGAGCTCGTTGAAAGAGCCTAATATGAAGTTACAAAGATGGAGAATGCGTTTGAATGAGTACGACTTCGATGTCGAATACATAAAGGGCAAAACCAATCAGGTGGCAGATTTTTTGAGTCGTGCTGATATAAATGGTCTCGAGGAGGTAGATGAGGACAATGCCGGAATATCGTCTGATTTAGCCACAATACATAGTGGAGTGGAAGACTTAAATGATCACATCGAAATAAGCGAATTGCCGTTAAATGTTTTTAAATATCAGATTGTGGTGGAAATAGGCAAGAAAAATAGGTACCTGGAGGAGACTTTGTATGACAAGAAACACAGATTCACATTAACGATACAAGGATACCACGAGGAGACTATTTTAGAAATGCTTAGCAAAATATTACCCGAGCGTGGTAAGATAGCACTCTTCTGTCAAAATTTTGAAATTTTTAAATATATTCAAGATACTATCATTCGATATTTTTCTAATGCCTCAGGCATACGATTTTACATGTGCTCTCGATATCTCAAGGATATTTTTGATAAGGATATTTTGTTAGATATAATCGATAAGTATCATGGAGATAAGAATCACCGAGGGATTCAGGATACTTATATGGAGCTAAAGAACATTATTTATTTCCCCAATTTGAAATTGGAAATCCATAAGTTTATAAATAATTGCACCATTTGCAATATGTGCAAATACGATCGACATCCAATTAAGCCTAAAATGTATTTAACGGAGACTCCGATTAATTCCAATGAAGTAGTCCATATCGATATTTGGTTTTCAAACAAAACAACAACGTTTTTGACTTGCATTGACAAATTGACTAAACATGTCTCAGCTCATTTTTTGACGGACAAAAATTCAGTAACCATTGTAGAAAAGTTAAGGGAGAGATTTTCGACAATAGGTAAGCCTAGGAAAATAGTAGCCGACAATGAGTTTAACACAGCCTTCGTGAGAGATTTTCTAAATTCCGAACAGGTCGAATACCATTTTACTTCGCCAAACACACACACAGGAAATTCTGATATTGAGCGATTCCATCTGACATTAAACGAGCACATGAGGCTATTTAAACTAGACGGTAAATATGGTGATGTAGATGATAAGACCTTGGTATATAAGGCTATTCAAATTTACAATGATACCGTTCATTCTGCTACAGGCCATAAACCAACACATCTGATGCACAATAAAGTTGACAAGTCCATATGGAAGGAAATTCACGATAAGATTGTCGAAGATAAAAGAAAACGGACTGAGAAGTTGAATGAAGGCAGAAATGACTGTTCAGAATTTGGTGAAAGGGAATTTGTAAAAAATCTTGGCTTTCAGAACATAAAACAGAAGCCAAAATATATAATAAAACAAGTTAAGGAAAAAGGAGTTCGAAACTTCATAGATGATAAAGGTTGTAAACGCGATAGGCAAGTAGTAAAGAGACGCTTCAAATACCAAAACGAAGTTGAGGATATTAACTTTGATAGGAAGCTAACCGGAAGAGATTATTCAAGGAAAAAAATGTGATAAATTTAATTTTTTTTTAGTTTTTTAAGTATTTCAATTTTTCTTATTTTTTCTATTTTTTTTAACTATAATTTTTGTGTAAAAAAAAAAAAAATATATATATTTGAATTATATAATTGATTTGTTTAAGTTTTACTTCTTTTTGTTGTTACTTTTTTTGTCATATTTTGTTGTTTGTATTATTTGTACTTTTGTTGACATACATTCCAGGTGTAATGTACAATCAACGTGTGGGGGAGTTATAAATTCGACGAACACATACTATTGTTATAGAATGTTATAGAATTTATAGAACTACTATTATTCAAATGTACCCACTCTAATGTATCCCCATCAAATAATTTGTTCTCTTATAATATAAGTACTCATGTTATCATTTTTATTATATTTTAATTCTTACTCTCTCGCTCCAAATCATACTCACTTACTCTCTCTCTCTCTCTCTCTCTCTCCTAATATTGTGCTCCAACTATCCCCATCTTTCTTCATCCACTCCCACGCTATTCCCTATCTCTTTCTCTCACATAAAATTTGTTGTACTAATTTTATTCTTATTACTAAGCTCATTTTTAAGCCATAACTTTTGATCTCAATCAATGTAAGTAGATATAAGTCACTGTCTTTTTTTTCTAAAAGGCAGTTCAAATTTAGAAGTCTTTGGATAAGTTTCCACTAGAAATTCTTTATTGTGTTTAATTTAATTTAAAAATAAAGTGATTTTGTGAAACTAAAAAAAGGTCTTTTTCTGAAAAGAAAGTGACTTTACTCTAGGCACATGACGCCATATTTCTATGTTATATTCGCTATACCTTCCACTTGAGACACCATATTCCTTTGATCACGCCTTTCGTCGTTATACCTCTAAAAACCTCAAAGAGGACATGTACTTTTTTGGGTATGTTCGCAGAAAGGCGACCTATCACATATCCCGTTTTTTCATCACATAATCATCGTTGCAGAACACATCGTTTATATGGACATACAAACAAACAAAAATAATTTTTATACCCTCCACCACAGAATGGGGGTGTACTAATTTCGTCATTCTGTTTGTAACTCCGCGAAATATTCGTCTAAGACCCCATAAATTACATATAATCTTGTTCATTATGACATTTTAAGTCGATCTGTCCGTCCGTCCTTTCGAAGGAGTAACGTAACCGCTTGAAATTTTGCACAAATACTTCTTATTAGTGTAGGTCGGTTCGTATTGTAAATGGGCCATATCGGTCCATGCTTTGATATAGCTGCCATATAAAACGATCTTGGATCTTGACTTCTTGAGCCAAAAGAAAGCATAATTCTTATTCGATTTGGCTGAAATTTTGCATGAGGTGTTTTGTTATATTTCCAACAACTGCGCCAAGTATAGTTTAAATTGGCCTGATATAGCTGTCATATAAACCGATTTGAGGTCTTGACTTCTTGAGTCTCTAGACGACGCAATTTTTATCCGATTTGGCTAAAAATTTGCACGGCGTGTTTTGTTATGACTGGTCCTAATATGGTTCAAATCGCTCCGTAAACTGATATAGCTGCCATATAAACCGACCTCGGATCTTGACTTCTTGAGCCTCTAGATTTGACTGAAATTTTGTACAACTGCTATTCCCATGACCTTCAAAATACGTGCCGAATATTGTCTATAGCCTGATACAGTTCCGCTATAAGCCCACCTGCCTATTTTACTTCTTAAACCCCTAAGGGGCGCAATTCTAATTCGATTTGGCTGAAATTTTACACAATGACTTGATATATCTCCAATGGCATAGCAATTCTTATCTTTTTCCCTTTGTTTGCCTGAAAGGAGATACCGGGAAAAGAACTCAACAAATGCGATCCATGGTGGAGGGTATATAAGATTCGGCCCGGCCGAACTTACCACGCTTTTACTTGTTTATATTCACTTCTATGTTTTAATAAAGGGTGATTTTTTGAGGTTAGGATTTTCATGCATTAGTATTTGACAGATCACGTGGGATTTCAGACATGGTGTCAAAGAAAAAGATGCTCAGTATGCTTTGACATTTCATCATGAATAGACTTACTAACGAGCAACGCTTGCAAATCATTGAATTTTATTACCAAAATCAGTGTTCGGTTCGAAATGTGTTCAAATTTTGACAAATTTTGTTCAGCGATGAGGCTCATTTCTGGTTGAATGGCTACGTAAATAAGCAAAATTGCCGCATTTGGAGTGAAGAGCAACCAGAAGCCGTTCAAGAACTGCCCATGCATCCCGAAAAATGCACTGTTTGGTGTGGTTTGTACGCTGGTGGAATCATTGGACCGTATTTTTTCAAAGATGCTGTTGGACGCAACGTTACGGTGAATGAACACATTTCGAACCGAACGCTGATTTTGGTAATAAAATTCAATGATTTGCAAGCGTTGCTCGTTAGTAAGTCTATTCATGATGAAATGTCAAAGCATACTGAGCATCTTTCTCTTTGACACCATGTCTGAAATCCCACGTGATCTGTCAAATACTAATGCATGAAAATCCTAACCTCAAAAAAATCACCCTTTACAATAATGACACCCACCCACCCATACTCTAGTTTTTTTGTCTTGTTGTTTACGCTCCCAACAGCTATACATACAAACAACTGCAAAATTGCAAATGTCACACAAAGCCGAGTCTTTAGAAATTGGCTGGCCAACTTGTCGAGTAGGGCCACGCACATCACACCCCCACAACCCCCCTCACCTAAATAGTGATACTCTTTCTTTCGCACCATTTGTTTCCTTACCCTTACCACTAATATTCCCACCTATGGCTTTGCATTTTCATCCATAACGAATGCTCTAAAAAAACCCAACAACAATTTGCTGTGTTTTTGCCTCTTCTTGTTTTATAAAAAAATTAATTCCTCATTTTCGAGGCTTTCATTTTCGAAAAATTACTTTTCATATATATTTCGTCGGTTTTCTGGAAAAATATATTTGGATTGTCAATTTCATTAAAATCCATTCTGCTGTTTCGTCGTTATATGTACCACAAAATTGCCTTCATAAAACCCTTGGACCTAATATATATTACATCAAACTACAACTTTAGCAAAAGAGTTTTAAAACTACACTTGCACCAACATTAGATCACGTCATCTCATTAAAACTTCAAAATGGAACTTTAAGTTGGTCACAAGTTAAATTTTCTGTCATTTTGGTGGCTAGATGAACATTCATTTCATCCAGTTTTCAAGTCAACATAATGGATGTCAATAATCGCCAACCTACATAATGATCATTATAATGACACATAAATCCAAGTTGCGGAGGTATGTGAATGGGAATACGTTAATGCAAACACACACATTCACACAAATGCATAAACATTCCTATAGCTACTGCTATGTGTGTGTGTATGTGTATGCACCTGCCGTGGCCTTATTATAACCGCAAGTCTGTTTAAACTTACCGCAGAAAATATCTCATATCGTACTCGTAACATAAATGTGGCAAACGTGAAAATCTATGACCGCGTTGTCTCCTTTCAGTCCAGAGTATGTGTGTGTGTGTGTGCATGATGAACACCTTGGATGGCACCAAAGTTGATGCCAGCCACTGAGCCAAACATGAAAAGCTAGCTGCCAGCTTAACATCGAAAACATAATTGCGCCAACAATGTTACGGCGAGTTCAGGAACTAGTTTTCTGCTGTTTTTTCCCCCTTTCAAAGCAGCTTGCTGTATTCTGTACAAAAAACAACAACAACACCAACAACCAAATGACAAAAACTGGGAAATCTTTCTGGGAAAGTCAACGCCATCAGCCTTATCCTTTTTCGCACTTCCTCCCTGCTATGAGATTTGATGTTGTTGTTGTGCTCTTGTTTAAAAATTTTTTGTGTCATGTCTGCACATTTAAGAGCATCCAAACACTCGCACACATATACACATGCAAGGCAGTAAACTTACTCACTTAGTTATGACCAACATAGGCATACATATATCATTAACACAAACAAACACACACACACACACATTTATATGTATTTTCATGCGAATGCACATACACAGATCGCGAGAGAGAGTGAAAGAGATGCTCAACCAGCATCCTTATGTTGATAGATAAGGGCACCACTGCCTCTGTATGTCGGTTGGTTGGTTGCTCTTTTTGGTCTGCTGTGGCATGTGGTGCGCATTTGTATTAGTGAAACGGAAATACTTGTAACGGTCATGTTTGTAACTTGCAATATGGCATTTTACAGAAATATGAACACACCCAAACATACATTCAACTAAAAACGACAAATGCTTTATAAAACCCAGGGAGCAGTGTTGAATTATTTCATATTTTGCAAAATGAATGTTCCCTGTCAATAGGGGACAGTGTTTTGTAAGAATTACTTTGTAAAAAGAAACGAACAGCAGTGTTTAAGGCGAAATAACTTGGAACCATCAGCTATCTAAAGAGTATTAGGGAGCCAACAGGGCTCTAAGTACTATGGAAATACTTTGAAATCTGTACACCAAGCAGTCACCAAGTGTTACCAGATGTAATCTGCCATTTCCATTGGAAAGTTTGATACTCCAAACTCGGAGCGTTTTGACGTAAAACAATCATTTGTGTTTGTAACAGTGACTTGAAAAAATTAATTTAAAAAAAGATAAGTTAAAAGGCGTTAAGTTTGACTTAGCACAGTTACTGTTAGTCATAACAAAAATCATGCAGAATTTCTGTCCAATCGGATGAGAATTGCGCGCTCAATGGGCTTAAGAAGTTAAAATCCAAGATCGGTTTATATGACAGCTATACCAGATTATGAACCGTTTTGAATCATACTTATCACAGTTATTGGAAGTGATACCAAAACTCCACGTGTAAAATTTCAGTAAAATCGGACGAGAATTGCGCCCTCTAGAGGCTCAAGAAGTCAAGATCCAACATCGTTTTATATGACAGCTATACCAGATTATGAACCGATTTGAATCATACTTATCACAGTTGTTGGAAGTGATACGAAAACACCACGTGCAAAATTTCAGTCAAATCTGATGAGAATTGCGCCCTCTAGGGGCTCAAGAAGTCAAGACCCAAGATCGGTTTATATGGCAGCTATATCAAAACATGGACCGATTTGGCCCATTTACAATCCCAACCGACCTACACTTATAAAAGGTATTTGTGCCAAATTTGAAGCGGCTAGCTTTACTCCTTCGAAAGTTAGCGTGCTTTCGACGGACGGACAGACGGATGGACGGACATGGCTAGATCGACTTAAAATGACATGACGATCAAGAATATATATCTATATTATGGGGTCTTAGACGCATATTTCGAGGTGTTACAAACAGAATGACGTCATAATCTGGTGAAAAATTCATAATTTATGTCCCCATAGCAGCTCTCTCGAAATATGGTCCGAGGAGGTCTAATAAGTAAAAGTCATTGTTCAATTTTGTAGAGCAAAATATTGGTCTTCTTGGTAGCTGTATCCAAATAAAGACCGATCTGAAGCATATAAGACATGGATGTCGAAAAGCTTAACATAAGTCACTGTATAAAATTTCAGCAAAATGGAATCATAAATGCGCCTTTTATGGGGCCAAGACTTTAAATCGAAAGATCCGTCTATATAATATAACCAATCTGGGTTAAATTGAAGAGGGGTGTCGTAGGTCCTAACACAACTCACTGTCCCAAATCTCAGCGAAATCGGACAATATATGCCCAAGATCTTATATCGAGAGATCGGTCTATATGGCAGCTATATCCAAACCTGGGCCGATCTTGGCCAAATTGAAGAAGGATGTCGAAGGGCCTCACGCAACTCACTGTCCCAAATTTTTGGCGAAAGTGGAAAAAAATGGGCTTTTTATGGACCCAAGACCTTAATACGAAAGCTCGGTCTATATGGCAGCTATATCCAAATGTGGACCGATCTGAGCCAAATTGAAAAAAGATGTCAAGGGGCCTTAAATAACTCACTGTCCCAAATTTCGGCGAAATCGGACATTAAATGCGCTTTTTATGGGCCCAAAACCTTAAATCGAGAGATCGGTCTATATGGCAGCTATATTCAAATCTGGGCCGATTTGGGCCAAATTGAATAAGGATGTCGAAGGGCCTCACGCAACTAACTGTCTCAAATTTTTGGCGAAAGTGGACAAAAAATGGGCTTTTTATGGGCCCAAGACCTTAAATCGAGAGCTCGAAGGATATCGAGTGGCCTAACGCAACTCACTGTCCCAAATTGTTGGCAAAATTGGAAAATAAATGCGCCTTTTATAGGTCCCTTCTGGACCGATCGGGGCCAAATTGAAGAAAGATGTCGAAGGGTCTAACACAACTCACTGTCCCAAATTTTTGCATTTTGGCATCGGATAATAAATGTGGCTTTTATGGGCCTAAGACCCTTAATTGGCGGATCGGTCTATATGGGGGTTATTTCAAAATGTAGTCCAATAAAGTCCATCTTCGAACTTAACATGCCTACGGACAAAAAAAAAAAAAAAGAATCTGTGCAAAGCTTCAGCTCAATATCTGTATTTTTAAAGGTTTAGCGTGATTTCAACAGACAGTCGGAGGGACATGGCTAGATCGTGTTGGATTTTTACGACGATCAATAATATATATACTTTATAGGGTCGGTAATGGATATTTCGATGCGGTACAAACGGAATGACAAAATGAATATACCCCCATCCTTCGGTGGTGGGTATAAAAAAATGGAATTAATGCGTGAAAATTTTCTTGCGACAATTTTTCACAACCTTCGACGTGGATTGTCACGACAAGAGTGCATTGATGAACCTAAATCTTAGCATGGCAATGTAGCACCATCCTTACTTTACTTTACTTTAATTGGCTATGATAGAATATTTTTTCCACTATCCGATCGTTGAATTACGTTCCAAGCGCCTCGATCTTATGCGCTCATTCTATAATCTCTGACAGCAAGTTTCGAGGTGTCTCACACCACTTGATCTTTCCATTGGGCTTTTGGTCCTCCCGGTTTGCGTGTACCACCTTCATCCATTCTGACAACAAGACCTAGCCAACCCAGCCGTTGTATTTTGATGCGTGTAACTATGCTATCGTCGTCATACAGCTCGTGGTTCATACGCGCCTATATTCTCCATTATCGCAAACTGGTTCATATATTTTACGAAGAATCTTTCTCTCAAACACTCCCAGTACTGCCTCGCTTGCTTTCACAAGTACCCATGCTTCAGAACCATATAACAGCACGGGTAGTACCAGTGTCATGTATAGTGTGTGTAATCTTCGTCTATCGAGAGGTGGCCTTGATCCTAAACTGCCTACTTAGTGCAAAATAGCATCTGTTTGCCAGAATTATTCATCGCTTTATCTCAAAACTGGTGTCATTCGTTTCGGTTACGGCGGTGGCGAAAAGTTACTGACTGTCTCAAAGTTGTGGTTCCTAACTTTCTCCATTTTCTTTATCTGATCGGTTGTGCAAAGCTTCTTGAGAGTTGAAACCATCCATTTCGTCTTATCTGCATTTACTGCCAGACATATTTTCACACTCTCTTTCGAGTCTTTCAAAGGCTGCAGTTAATACTTCAGGTGACCGACCTATGATGTAGAAGTCATCGGCATAGGCGAGTAGCATATGTTCTCTTGTGATTAGTGTGCATCTGTATCTCGACCTATGATGTAGAAGTCGTCGGCATAGGCGAGTAGCATATGTTCTCTTGTGATTAGTGTGCATCTGCATCTCGTATAACCTTCTCCAGCAGGATATTAAAGAGATCACACGATAGGCTGTCTTCTTGTCTGAAACCTCGTTTGGTATTAAATGGTTCGGAGAGATTCTATCGTATTCTTACTGAGGAATGCGTATCAGCAAGTGTCATCCTGCAGAGTCTAATTAATTTTGCAGGGATACCAAACTCAGACATGGCTTGAAAAACCTTTGAACGTAAAGGGTATCGATAACGGTTTTGTAGTTAACCAAGAGATGGTAGGTGTTGATTTTTCCTGCTCGGGTCTTTTTCAGGATTTGGCGCAATGTGAATATCTGGTCTAGGGTGGATTTACCAGGTCCAAAGCCGCATTGATAGGGCCCAATTATCTCATTGACTTTAGGTTTTAATTTTTTACACAGTACGCTCGAGAGTATCTTGTATGATGTGGGGAGAAGACGCATTCCTCTATAGTTGGCACATTCCTTCTTGTCTCCTTTCTTGTGTACGGGACATAGTATGCTGAGGTTCCAATCATCGGATATGCCTTCTTCTAGCCATATTGCGCAGATAAGCTGATGCATACGCCTTATCAGCGTATCGCCCCCGGTCTTAAATAGTTTAGCGGGTAACCCGTCGGCTCTTGCTGCCTTGTTGTTCTTTAGTCAGGTCACTGCTACTTGGACCTCATTCTGACTAGGAGGTAAACATTCTATACCATCATCAGGGATTGGTTCTGAGGTATCCTCTTCGCCGCCAAAGTTGTACACTAGCAGTTGGGTAAAATGTTCTTTTCATATCCTCAGCATGTTTTTGTGTCAGTTACCAGATTTCCTTCTTTGTCTCTGCAGGAGGATGTGCCTGCACCAAAGCCATCGGTTTGATATTTAATTCTTTGGTAGAATTTCCGGACTTCATTCTGACTTCTGTACATCTTAAGTCGCTCACACTCACGTCTTTCCATTTCCTTTTTCTTTCTGCGGAATAGACGTTTCTCCTCTCTCCTTTTCTACCGATACCTCTCCTTCATATGCTACTGATTGCAGGGTTGCTCTTGGTCGTACCATGGGTTTCTTGGATGTAGCACCATTCACAATCTAAAGTCTAAGCAGAAATTCGAAAAATGAATAAGAGCAGACGAATCATTGTACACCATGAACTCTCACCCATCGGCTCAAACCAGAGCCTTCTGGTTTGATGGTAGGTCATCAGCCGAATAGTCCTGACTTGGCACCCAATGACTTCTTCTTTTTATTTCCGCACATTAAGATAAAAACCCTTGGTCAATGATTTTCGTCGCCAGAAAATGATGTTGAAGCGTTCAAAAACTATGTTTTAAAGGTGTCTCAATCGGAGTGGAAAAGTGCTTCGACTATTGCTTTGAGTCCATACAAAATTGTATAAATCTTGCTGGGGGATACATGATAAACAATACAACCGTTTTTGATGATAAATTTCCATTTTCATTATTAGGTCAGAAATTTATATAGAATTCCTCGAATATATACTATATAGGGTCAGAAATAATTTATGTTTCGATGTGAAAAATAATAGATCTCTATCCCTCTGTGGTGCGTATACAAGTGGTCGTCATTACATTAAATCCCATTTAGAGATGTCTGTCTGCTGCTCCATCTTTCAAAATTTTGCTCATATTTGTAAATCTATTCATTTGTTTGGTTCAAAGATAAGAACTTGAAGGCTTCTTCCCTCTCTTGTTGCTAAAGTATAACAATGGACTAAAACATTTAAGACTGATCGCAGCTGCCATTAAAACCCTACCCAACATATTTTCCTTTCATTGATATTATAGCTCCAACATAAGCCAATCTCTCGATATAGTTTCTTAAACCTCTAGAAAGCGCATCCTATATGCGGTTCATAATCTATGTAGAAAAGATTTTATTTAGTTTCTTGTAAATAGAAATAAACCAATAAAGTTGCAAGTGCTATCCACGTTGGAAGGTCATACAAAAACTGTTCCTGGCGAAGTTAACGCTCCTTTACTTTATTTTGTGGTACATATAGTGTGTCCAAAATATTGTTCCAATTATCTACTGTGCCTCTGTTGACAGCAGTAACGCTGAGGCATCACTTCGGTATGAAAAAGAACTACCACATTGACATCAACTTCAGTTCCAGTAACGAAATTTTTGTTTTTGCGTCACACAACAACACCACCAATTTGTGATGTGACGCATACAAACAAATAAGACACAATTGTCTACCGCCCACCCCCCAACCCCACTCTCTATTTTTCATTGAATATGCTGTAATTTCTCATGTTTCCCATGTGCATGTGTCCTTTTTGCCTTGTAATGGTAGTATGTTGAATGTCCTACACGAACATACGTAAATATGCATGCTAACATATGTGTGTGTGTGTGTTTGTTTGGCATGGCATATGTGCGTTTATGCGAGTATGAGTTTAATTTTCCCGTATTTTATCAAGTGGAAAAAATGATGAATGTGCATTTTTGATGACACCGCAACAACATTACAATATGAACACCCCTACCACACACACACACAGTACGTGTGTGTGTGCGAATGTGGGCATGTGTATTTCGTGTGTTTGTAAGCTTAAAAACAAAACCTCAAGAAAACAAAAGAACAAGTGTAAGCGAGAGTGAGGAAATTCAACGTCGCATCATCTCATAATCATTGACATAAGTATTGTAATCATCTGTTTTGAAAGTCGTGTCAATCCTCCAACAAATGATGGAGTCGTTCGTGCTAACATTCACTAGCAACACAAAGGGACAGCGCTGGGTGGGTGAAAAGTTAGCAAGGCATGCTTTTGGGGGAAAGGGATGTGTTGTGACATGGAAAGGGGGTTATTTGAATGAGACACATTTAGTGCTAAAGTTGTTTTGACGTTGCCTTCCTGTCTGTCTGTCGGACCGTCTATGCACGTTTATGTGACCAATTCATCAATACAAGGGGGAGGTTTCTTTTTTTTTTTGCTTGCGAGCAGGAGATGACTTTTAAATTTCTGCACTTCATGTCTCTGGAAGTATAAATTTATGGGTTTAGGGTTACGATTTTATTTGTTTGTCTTCTTGAAATGTCTTTAAATCAAGAAAATCATAGGTTTGCTTAGCAAAATGATGACTTGGTTTGTTTTATAATGGCGTTGGAATTTTTAATGGCCATAAATTAATGAATATGCATAGAGTGGGCTATTTAACAAAAAATACTGTTGGGAAGAATAGGGGATTTCCTTAAAACTTTTGAGACATCTTCATCGCAGTTAGAGGAAATATGTCAACACTGCTTAGAAGAAATAATTGTAGCCATTGTGATAAAAACGGCAAGAGGATGAAAATTAGGTCACAAACATTTGAGGTTTTCCATGAAATTGTTGATGAATGACCATTGTTTAACCCTCTTTGCCATCCTTCTAACTACTTATGGACTTTTTTAGACTTAAGATGCATGTTTATACTGACCCATACAGTTAATAAACTTTTAATGAGGTCCTATAGACATTGACCCACATATTTTTGTCAAGTAAACAAGTAAAAGCTTACTAAGTTCGGCCAGACCGTGTCTTTGAAACCCACCACCATGGATTCTGCTAAAAATTTATATTAAATCAATTTAGTTAAAGGGCATAATTTTATTCCACATAACAAATTTCTGTCAAACCAGCAAAAAATAAAGCTTCTAGGAACCGAACAAAGATGATCGAGAGATCGGTCTACATAGGAGCTGTATCAGGTTAAGGATTAATTTGAACCGTATTTGGCACAGTTGTTGGAAGTAGTACCAGAGCACCGCATGCAAAATTTCAGCCAAATCGGACAAAAATTGTTGCTTGTAAAGACTCAAGAAGTCAAATCGGGAGATCGGTTTTTATGGGAGCTATATCAGGTTATAAGCCAAACCATACTTGGCACAATTGTTATAAGTCTTAACAAAACTACACGCAAAATTTCAGCCAGATTGGATAAATGGGATCATATGGGATCTATACCAGGTTATAGACCGATTTGGACCGTACTTGACACAGTTGTTGGAACACTTTGTGCAAAATTTCACGCAAATCGGACAAAAATTACGGCTTCCAGAGGCTCAAGAATTCTAAAGTCTATCTAAATCTGAACCGATATGACCCATTTGCAATCCCCAATGACCTACATCAATATTAAGTAAGTGTGCAAAACTTCAAGTGGCTAGCTTTACGCGTTCGACCGGTATCGTGATTTTGACAGACGGACGGATGGACGGACATGACTAGATTGATTCAGAACGTCGAGACGATCAAGAATATATATAGTTTATGGGGTCCTTAGACGAATATTTCGAGGTGTTACAAACGGAATAACTAGATTAGTATACCCCCATCCTATGGTGGTGGGTATAAAAATGGTATGGCAGCCATGTAAAAATGTCTCCACAAAGAGGAGTCGCACTGCGGCACGCCGTTCGGACTCTGCTATAGAAGATAAGGTTGCGTGTCTACAATTGAGTTGAGGGATGGAACAATATAGGCCTGAACTTTGCCAAGTTATAGCCACTCAAGACCGTTGCGTGTACCTTTATTATAAATTTTTTCCAAAAATGGTTTCTATTTCCTAAGTGCTAAATTTTTATCAAGTCATTTGGAGGACGTGCCATGGGTTTCTTATATTGTATGTCAGATATTCGTGGTATGCCTCCGGTTTAGTTTTTTTGGGACGTAATGATAGCGCATAATCAATGGTGATCCTACGCCGGAACCGCCACCCCGGCACCGCATTACTTCAGGTGGTTTTATTGAACCGCATGATTCAGTATTCAGTCTATGTCTACGCCCCGTCCTCTATACATTATGTATATTGATTATGGGTTCGACCTCGTTGGTAAACCATTTTTTCTGCTATTACTTCGTGGATTTAGGCTGCGTACCTGGTCCACTTTTCATGTACTTCCATCATCTCATCCATCACGTCTTGTATATCCATGGCAGTTTGGCTAAGAACGACGTAATTATACCTGTGCCTTTCCCAATGGTCGCACTTAAGAATTGTGTATTCTACACTGTCTTCTATCTTTGAAAAAATTTAACATTCTGCGCTTTCTTTTGTGTGGAATCGGTGCTGATAAGCTCCGAAGTTGCCATAGCCGCTAAAAATTTAAAAATTCCGTTAGCAAAATTTCATTTCACCATGTTTTCTGTTCATCCATGTTTCAATTCACGGCATGATGCAAAATTTGTATTTGCCTTTGGGACAGTTTTCCATACCTGTTTTCACTTTGCAAAAGAAGTCTCCTCGCTTCTCTTTTAATATGAACAATGTCTCCCTTACTGTACTCGCATGTTTTGGATTTGCGCTCATCGTATATGTATTTCCTCTCCTCTAAGATTAGTGGTACTTCCGGTATCCCCGCAAGTACCGATAATGCAGTTTTCTATATCGTGCGTTATGGAGACGTAATACTTAGTGAACACGTTCGATGTACTTTCTCTAACCGATTTAATAACTTCTTGCTATTTGCTATAGCATCGCAAAAGATCGTAATTGTCTGGTTGGGACATTTTAGATTGGGCATAATCCTAATCAGTTCAATGCTATCTCGGTGATTTTAGCAACATGTGGTTCGAATGACAATTTTCTATCCAACATAGCTCCTAGTTTAGGTAAGGTTAACTTGAAAAGAGGGTGCAGATGTTAATCTGCCCCATGCCATTTTAGACATACACCTAAGCCAGTAATCGACTTGTTGTGAGCTCCAAAAACTAAAAAGTAACCTCGAAATAGAAAATCCAAGTTTGAAATTCCATGCTACTTACAAAATCCTTAATTGTTTCCCATGCCACGCATTCATGACTGACGAGTTAGCAGGGCAAAGTCAAAGGAATGCTCCAACGTCTCATCATCTTCCTCGCATGCCCTCCATATGCTATCACTTGCCGCAGTGATTTTACATGAGTGAGCTCGTAGTCCTATGTGTCCCGTTATGATACCAATAGCCATACTGACCTTCCTTTCAGTAATAGCCTCGTCTTCTCACGATGTGGATCCCCCCATAGAATTTTCGCCGTCCTACCGACCGTTTCGCTGTTCCACAATGTTGCATGCGCATTCGTAGCCCACTCTCTTAACTCGGACCTCGTCTATCCGAAATGCTTCGTGTTAACCAAGTTTATTGACGGCAGCCCTCTGGCCTTCACCGCCAAATCGTCTGCCCTTTCATTTCCCTTTACTCCGTTATGGTCCGACACCCAATCGATGTGGGCTTTGCCATCCTCAGAGAAGGCGTTGATCTCCATCTTACACTGAAAGTTTGTTCGTGACCTTACCGTCCTGTTTGTTATTGCCCTTATGGCAATTTTACTGTCCCTAAAGATGTTCACACGGAGGCCACCGTTGCGCAGAGGTTAGAATGCCCGCCTACGACGCTGAACGCCTTGGTTCGAATTACGGCGAGACCATTAAAAAAAAAATTTCAGTGGTGATTTTCACCTCCTAATGCTGGCAACTTTTGTGAGGTACTATGCAATGTAAAACTTCGGAGGTGTCGCACTGCGGCACGCCGTTCGGACTCGGCTATAAAAAGGAGGCCCCTTATCATTGAGCTTAAGTTTGAATCGGACTGCACTCATTGATACATGAGAAGTTTCCCCCTGTTCCTTAGTGGAATGTTCATGGGCAAAATTTGGAATTTGCAAATATGTTCACAGTCGACGTCCTCGCGTTAACACCACACCACCTCACGCATTCCGTGATCGCCCGGATCTCCGCCTGTAGATCCGTCTAAAACAGATCTCAGTCCCCGGGTTATAAATGTAGGCCCCCAGGCCCACTCTGTCCTCTAGCTTTTATCCATTCGTGTAACATGATCTTCCAGATGGCAATACTAGGATTCCGTCAATCCAAGAGTATACCGCTGGCTCCTAAGTGTTTTACGTTTCTTCCTATGGCTTTAATGTGTCCATCCCCCATTAGCTAAGGGCAGTCAAATCTACGCGTCCGCGTTATAAGGCAGGCTTCGGTCTTCGCTGCAGCCAGCGTCAGTCTTTTTGATGTAACCCATGTGAGAATTCTTGACAGGCAGTCGTTAGCCACTGTTTCTATTAGAGGAGATGGAGTGGGTTGTTCGACAACGAGCGCCATATCATCTGTGTATCCCACTTGTTTCGTGCCTTTTGGATGGTGCAGATTTAGAAGATTATCGCACATCACGTTCCATTGGAATGAACCCAAGATTGATGCTTGGGGAACTCCTAATGTTATTTTGTAATCTACTGTTCCGGATTCGGTATCGAAAGGTAATATTCTATATTCCAGGTGATTGTCTATCATTTTAACCAAGTCATCTGGTAATTTACGATCCCTTATTATATTATGATGTTCTAATTAGCTGAGTTAAAAGCATTCCTTATATATTGGGTTGCCCAAAAAGTAATTGCGGATTTTTTAAAAGAAAGTAAATGCATTTTTAATAAAACTTAGAAGGAACTTTAATCAAATATACTTTTTTTTCTAAAGCAAGCTAAAAGTAACAGCTGAAAACTGACAGAAGAAATAATGCAATTACAGAGTCACAAGCTGTGAAAAAATTTGTCAACGCCTACTATATGAAAAATCCGTAATTACTTTTTGGGCAACCCAATAACTAGTTATTATCGCACAGAATTTTTTCTGTGCTAATAATAACTTGGCTGATTCGACTACTTCTTTTTTAATGAAGCCAAATTGTAGTTCTCAAAATCCTCTATTCTCTCTTAGTTCCGCCTCAAGCCTAGCAGCTGGTATATCTCTAGTTGTGGTCCAGTGGAAACCAGAGGTTTCGTAAGGTTCATAAAACCTTTGATTTGGCTATTTGAACTGCAAATACAAGTAATTTGTCAGATATTTTGTGTGCGTCCAAGGTGGCGTATGATTGTGGCATAATTATTGAATATTAACCATACGCACGCTGGTACACAAAAATCTTGTAGATTTTCAATTATGTTCTAATATTCGTATATGCGAACTCGCTCCCAACTCAGCTTTCGGGGCTCCCTTCCTCCAAAAAAAAAAAATAAATTAAAAAAAAAAAAATAATTCAAAATTGAATAACTGAAGGCCATCGTGGCGAAGGAGTTAGCACGACGCTTAATGCGATGTTTTCAGAAGAACGAAAACTTTAAAGACGTGCTTTAAAGACATGCTTTAAAGTACCGCCTCTGTTGTCAAATGTCTACAAAATATTCTATTTTGTTGCTAAATTCTATCTCTAATTTCGTTTTTTTTTCTTCTTTAATTCCCTACTTATCATTTATGCCTGTAAACAATTTTTTAAAATACTTTTGTTGTTGTGCTAAGCAAGGCGTATCGCACTCTCATTGTATAACTACGTCCCTTGGTTTTTGTGTTGATTTTACGGCCTTTGTACTCTGGACTTCATATCCTTTGAGAGAAGATCAATATTTAAGGGACCTTTGTTGGCCATCGTGCTGATATTGTTGTGACCAAATCGATGGTGCTGTAGTTGACTCAAAAAAAAAAAAACTTAAACAAACCATGAGACGATTTAAAAAGATGTTCATTGAGATCCAGTGGGTAAGAGAAGACAGAAAGTGTAACAAATTTGTTTAAATTGGTCTCCGATGAGTTAGCATATTTCCCATTCTGAATGTTGAATGCGATTACAAAGCTCGCTGCCAATCATTTGCGAGATGTTGTTGTGACGGTATGCTTGACGAAGACAATGACGGCGACGACGACGACGACCACCGTTGCCTGCTGTCACATTGTGACACTATGACAATAATGTTGCTTTGATGATTTGGTTTTTTATTTTATAATTCATTCTTAGCGCCACGCTACTAACTTCCTGCTCTTCCTCCAAAAAAACAGCAAGGACATTTGACATGCTTGTCTTTGTCTGCGACAGCGGTTCTGGTCAAAACTTCCTGCCATCCCCCGGGATATTTGCACACAGAAGACATTTCACAATAAAACTGAGCCTACTTAAGCAGAAAATCGCAATTAAATTTTATGCTTTATATTATCGTTTTTCTTGCCACTGCAGTATGTACTTCATTTAGCCAATCTTTGGGGCAGCTACAGCGGCGCGACGCTCTTTCTTCCATTTTGATACATCTCGGAGCTCCCATTGTATCAATGGTTGGCTGCTTGGTCGCTGAGCCTGTACAGTGACGACAGCATTTCAATGGGTCCAACGGAAGCGAAAGTCTATAATGTCTGTGATGTGCATGATTATCATTATCAACACCAACACCGCACACCAATACAACCATCGTCCCAACCACCGTCATGTTGCTGTTGCTGTTGATGGAAACTTTTACTTTTTCATCATCATTGACGGGAACAAGGAAATTGTTGACGATACCGCGAATATTGATGCTCCTGTCACTGATACTGAAGTGAGCTGTCGAGGAGGACATCATTGTGGCAGTGCTGTTGGTAGGTGGTGAAGTAGGCGAGATCGACCCCAAGTCGACTCGGCTCGTTGTTGAAATGTCACATCAATTCATTAGGGAAACATTAATAGCGCATAACGTGATATAAGCACAAAAAGTGTTGAGCATAAAATATTATCGCATTCTGCAGTAGTAATAATCGACGACCACAGTCACATCTCGTCCGTTTGCATATAATGTGAGTGAGTGTGGGTGTGCGTGTGTGAAGTTGGTATTACAATGAAATTCCAGTGTGTAATAATCGGTAGTAGGAAGACAATAAGAGGGCATTACGAGGTTGGTGATGAGAGTTGGTAATGAGTGGTAATGAGTGGTAATGAGAGATGAACAGCTATATTCAAATATAGTCCGATCTGAACCATATTTAGGTCGTATGTCGGGAGGCTTAAAAATCTCACTGTTTCAAATTTTAGCGAAATCCGGTAATTAATAAAGCTTTAATGGGCTTCAGATCCTTTATCGGTAGATCGGACTATATAGCAGCTGTATCCAAATATGGTCCGATTTGCCTGTTCAAGAACTTAACCAGTGTGCATCAAAAAGACGTATCTGTGCCAAATTTCAGCTCAATATCTCTATTTTTGAAGGCCGTAGAGTGTTTACAATAGACATACGGACATCGTTAAATCTTCTTAGAATTTTACAACGATCCGAAATATATACACTTTGTAGGGTCGGAAATTGATATTTCGATGTGTTGCAAACGGAATGACTAAATGAATATACCCCCTATCCTATAGTGGTGGGTATAAAAATAGTAACCGTTGAGTATGAGAATGGACTCCAAAGACCCAACAGCTGCGGTGGTGGCATCAGACCGTAGCATGTTATCCTCCCCTCCTATAGTTGTGGGGGCCTTGGCACCTGCAGTCGTCAGACTAACAAATAAGGATAAGATAGAGGGAGATAGAGGATAGAAGATAAACCAAATGCACAGTTCGCCCTCAGCCTTTAAGTAAAGGTGGTGCTTCCGATTCGAAGTCAGACAGTGACCATGTCAACGAAACAGTCATCTCAGCCGATTCGAGAGGATAGCGGGATGACGGCAGAAGTGAGCGATGGCTTTGCTAAGCTCACAAGCAGACCGAGAAAGTGATTCGGTGCATGACGAAGGAGACAGAGGAGTGTGTACCGGCAGCGCAATCGGGCGAAAGCGCAGGATGCTTGAAGGCATAGAACTGACATTGCAGACACTTCTATGGGGACTGGAAAGGGAATCAGATGTACTAAAAAGCATAACACTGCCAAGACGCTGAAGAAAAAAAAGAACTCCCGGCTTTCAAGTACTTCGGGAAGATCAAGCCAGCTCACGGCAATGGAGACCCCAGACAGTGTCCTAGGGAGGGAAACAAAGTCGTAACAGGAACGAAGGAAGCGCGCACGGCCCCCCGAGTGTTCATGATCGACTGTGACTTTCAAAATGATGCCACAGCCATCGCGGAAGGGGAAGATGGTGTCTGAGAAACGTAAGGAGCCGCCCTCATACGCCGGAGTAGCAAAGAAGTACAACAGAGATGAGATGTATTATGCAGTCATCGGTATCGGCTGTGTATTTGGTAGGATTCCACCAGATCGTCGGTCCCTGGTGAGGCATTTGGTAAACGAACGGGTTGTCGAACATGTGTTGAAATTTGAAGGGGGTCCATCCATACAAATTATGAGCTGTGAGTATAGAGGGGACATTTTTACGGTGCTCAGATGAGACATTTGGTTAACGAATGGGCTGTCGAACATGTGTTGAATTCTGAAGGGGGTCCACCCATACAAATTATGAGCTGAGAGTATAGAGAGGATATCTTAACGCTGCGCTTTGCCTAAGCTGAATGTATTGATACAAGTCAAAAAGTTCGTTGGAAGTATCCACACTCCCTGGGGCGCAAAGCTCGACCTCGACGACAGCTCATAGAGGCGACAGTCTTCATCAAGGGTGTGGGCAGTGAAATCGCGACGGAACGCATTATGAAGTCTTAAACAAGCAAAACCAAGATTTGTTAGTGGAGAAATGGGAGGTTTTCCTCAGCGAGGCGAAGGAGGAGGGAACTCTCCTTGCGGTGGGCGTTCATCAAGTCTCCGTGACATGTTTGGCTAAGGCTAAAGGCATGGCCATGTTCGTCTTTTTCAAGATTGGGAAGACTAGCAAATATCCTCATATTGGACCATCAGGCGGTACAATAGCGGGACACTCAATACCGCTTAACGGACTGGGCACCAACGACGAGACAATCACAGAATCTTTTATTATTGGGAAGACTAGGATAAGCAAAGATCCTAATACTAAAACATCAGGCAGTGCAGGGGCGAGAGACCCAAGATAGCCTAACGAACAGAGAACCGACGGGTCAACCATCAATAATATTCTTGAGATTAGGAAGACTAGGATGGATAAAAACCCACCCATCCTGAATCATCAGCTACTGCAGTGATAGAAAACTCAATGCCGCCTAACGCACAGGGAGCCGACGATGAGATCATAACGACGATAGGCAAAGATCCTAATATTGGAATATCATGCAGTGCAGGGTTGGTAGACTTAATACAGCCTAACAAACAGGGACCCGATGATGGAACCATCACCGACTTTCTCAAGATTTGGAAGACTAGGACAGACAAAGATCCTAATATCAAAATATCAGCAGTTAACAGGGAAGCATTTCTAATGGAGCACCAATGATTGAGGTCATCCAGATAAACCTTCACCGAAGCCTTAATTCAGGAGCCATGGACGACCCAGAACAAAGTTTGCTGGACTGAACCATATCAACTACCAATTATTCTATGCTAACACTGGCACTCGGCCAAGGACCTGCGTTATTTATCGTACAACTTTAAAAAAATCAAAATCGGCATTTTTAGTAAATTGGCAGTGGAGGCTACAAATATTTATTGGTACAAAAAATTTTTTTTTCATTGTGTTTTGGAAGACATATAAAGTAAAACAAGTAAAACCGTGCTATGTTCGACCGGGCCGAATCTATATCAGGTTATACACCGATTTGGACTGTACTGCTGCACAGTTGTTGGAAGTCGTAGCAAAACACTACATGCAAAATTTCAGCCTAATCGAACAAAAAGTGAGGCTTTTAAGGACTAAAAATGTCAAATCGGGATATCGGTTTATATGGGAGCTATACCAGGTTCTTGACCAATTTGTACCGTTCTTGGCACAGTTGTTGGAAGTCATAAAAGAACGCCACGTGCAAAATTGCAGCCAAATGGGACAAAAATTGCGGCTTGTAAACGCTTAAGAATTCAAATCGGGAGATCGGTTTATATGGGAGCTATATCAGGTTATAGACCTATTTGGACCATACATCGTACAGTTGTTGGAAATCATAACAGGACACTACGTGCAAAATTTTAGCCAAATCGGTTCATAATCTGATAAAGCTGCCATGTAAACCGATTTCGGCTCTTGACTTCTTGAGCCGCTAGAGGGCGCAATTATTATCCGACGTGGCTGAGATTTTGCATAAGTTATTTTGGTTTGACCATCAACCAAATCGGTTCATAACATGATATAGCTCCAATATAAATCGGTCTCCTGATAATAATTCTTGAGCCTCTAGAGGTAGCAATTCTTATCCGATTTGGCTGATTTTTTCCACAACGACTTCTTGTGCGACCTTTAACATACGTGTTAAATGTGGCCTGAATCGGTCCATAACCTGATTGATATAGCTCCCATATAAACATATCTCCCAATTTTATTTCTTAAGCCACTTTAGGCTCAATTCTTATTCAATTTGGCTGAAGTTTTGCACAATGAATTCCACTTTGGTGTCCAACAGCCAAACCAAGTATGGCCCAAGTCGCTTCATAGCTTTATATAGCTCTCATGTAACTGCTCTCGGATCTTGAATTCGTGAGCCTCTAGAGGGCGCAATTATTATCTGATTTTTATTAGCTGAAATTTTGCATGAGGTGTTTTGGTTGCATCAACCACCGCACTAAGTGAGATTGTAATCGGTTCACAACCTGATATAGCTCCAATAGAAATCGGTCTCCCGATTTTACCTCTTGAGCCTCTAGAGGTAGCAATTCTTAACAGATTTGGCCGAATAGTTGCACAACGACTTCTTGTTTGACCTTTAACATACGTGTTAAGTGTGGCCTGAATCGGTCCATAACCTGATATAGCTCCCATATAAAATACTTTACTTACTTTTATTGGCTATGACAGAACATTTGCTCCACTAGCCGAACGTAGAATAGCGTTCCTCAATCTTCTACGCTCATTCTTAAATCCCTGACACCAAGTTTCGAGGTGTCTCTCACCACTTGATCTTTGCGTTGGGCTTTTGGTCTTCCCGGTTTGCGTGTACCACCGTGTTTGCCTTCAAAAGACTTCTTTGCTAGAGCTTCTTCATGCATTCTGACAACATGACCTAGCCAACGCAGCCTTTGTTTGATACGTGTAACTATGCTATCGTCGTCAAACAGCTCGTGGTTCATGCAAATTACAAATTTTGCCCATGAACATTCCACTAAGGAACAGGGGAAAACTTCTCACATATAAATGAGTGCAGTCCGATTCAAGTTTTAAGCTCAATGGTAAGGGGCCTCCTTTTTATAGCCGAGTCCAAACGACGTGGCGCAGTGCGACACCTCTTTGGAGAGAAGTTTTACATGGCATAGTACCTCACAAATGTTGTCAGCATTAGGAGGGGAAAACCACCGTTGAAAATTATTTCTGGTCTCGTCAGGATTCGAACCCAGGCGTTTAGCGTCATAGGCGGACATGCTAACCTCTGTGCTACGGTGGTCTCCGCTAGTGGTTCATACGTCGCCTATATTCTCCATTAACGCAAACTGGTGCATATATATTACGAAGAATCATTCTCTTAAATACTCCAAGCACTGCCTCATCTTCTTTCACAAGTACCCATGCCTCAGAACCAGCATGGGTAGTATCAGTGTCTTGTATAATGTAATCTTAATCTGCCGGGAGGTGGCCTTTTTCCAAAACTGCTTACTTAATCCAAAGTAGCATCTGTTTGCCAGTATTATTCTTCGGTTCATCTCAAAACTGGTGTCATTGGTTTGATTACGGCGATGCCGAGGTAGATAAAGTTGCTGACTATCTCAAAGTTGTGGTACCCAACTTTCTCCACTTTCTTTACCTGATCGGTGGTATAGGGCGTTTTGGGAGTTGATACCATCCATTTCGTCTTGTCTCCATTTACTACTAGACCCATTTTCACGGGCTCTCTTTCGATTCTTTCAAAGGCTGCAGTTACTACTTCCGGTGACCGACCTATGATGTCGATGTCGTCGCCATAGGCGAGTAGCATTTGTTCTCTTGTGAGTAGTGTGTCATATCTATTCACATCTGCATCTGGTATAATCGTTTCCAGCAGGATATTAAGCTTGTTTGGTATTAAATGGTTCCGAAAGATTCTTTCCTATTCTTACTGAGGAACGCGTACCAGCTAGTGTCAACTTAGACATGGCTTGAAAAACTTTTGAACATAATGGGGTATCGTAGTGAACAAAGAGATGGTTGGTGTTGATTTGTCCTTCTCGTTTTTTTCCAGGATTTGGCGCAGTGTGAATATCTGGTCCAATGTGGATTTACCAGGTCTAAAGCCGCTTTGATAGGGTCCAATTATCTCATTGACTTTAGGTTTTAATATTCCACACAATACGCGATAGGGAGGAACTTTATTCCTCTGTAGTATTCCGTTTTGTCTCCTTTCTTGTGTGCGGAACATAGTATGCTGAGGTTCCAATCATCGGGTATGCGTTCTTCTAGCTAGAGTGCGCAGATAAGCTAATGTATACGCCCTATCTGCGGTACCCGTTCTGCAGTATCCTCTTCACCGCCATATAAACATATCTCCCATTTTTATTTCTTTTCCACTATAGGGTGCAATCGGTATCCGGTCTTAAATAGTTCAGCGGGTAACCCGTCGGCTCCTATAGGGCGCAATTCTTAGCCGGTCTTATAACAGTTCAGCGGGTAAACCGTCGGCTCCTGCTGCCTTGTTGTTCTTCGGTTGGGTCTCTGCTACTTGGTCCTCTTTCTGACTAAGAGGTAAACATTCTATACCATCATCATTGATTGGTTCTGCGGTATCCTCTTTACCGCCATATAAACATATCTCCCAACTTTATTTCTTTTTCACTATAGGGCGCAATCGTTATCCGGTCTTAAATAGTTCAGCGGGTAACCCGTTGTATCCTATAGGGCGCAATTCTTAGCCGGTCTTTAATAATTCATCGGGT